>NW_006204003.1:0-8041 GCF_000334495.1 Tupaia belangeri chinensis | reverse complement strand
GACAGGTCTAAGCAGGGCCTGGCAAGTGTTACTAGCATTTTTAAAGGCCAGTTGTTTTAGAACAGTATCTCCTACTCCCTCTCCTGTGAAGAGGTGGGATATAGCTGTTTTTAGTCTGTCAACAAAATTTTCAAAAGGTTCCTCAGGTCCTTGCTTAATAGAAGCAATGGCAGGCATATGATCTAGAGGTGGAAGTTTTTTTCCATGCCGCCAAAGCCAAAGATGATATAGTTGTTAAATGCTAGTGGAGAATAGTCATTTGGGAAGCCACCATGATAAAGGAGCCTGTTGCCATAGTCATATCTAATGTTAGGGGAGTTTTTTTGGGGGATATACTTTTCCCATTTGTGTGCAGGCACTCTAGTAACTTGTTTTGAGGTTTATTTATTTCATTTTTTTGCTAATTCTTCAAATTCCATTTTCCACAGTGAAAAGCCCCCTCCTGTAAGACATGCCTTTGTTACTTGGGTCCAATCATATGGTGTCATCCATTGAGCTGTCAAACCTTCTACCAATGTAATAGTATATGAAGAAGTGGGACCAAAATCTTTCACAGCTTGTTTAATTTCCTTAAGCAGTTTATAGGAAATCATCTTCCACTCTGGCTCCTCCTCCTCTAAAGGATATAATAAAGAGAAGCAAAATTTGGCATTGCTATGTTTTAAAGCCTTTCTGACTACTCCATTAAACCCCACAGATTTAGAAACCTGTTTGTTTTTGTTTGAATTGAAAGTTTTAAGTTCTAGCAGCCAATTATTATGATAGTCAGCAGCGGCCTCCTCTAATTCCTCCTGGTCAGAAGGACTTAGGTGTTCTTTGTCACTATTGGACTCATCATCAGGGGAGTCTTTTTCAATTGTGAAGACAGGTGCTGAAGGGACTTCTGTAACTGAGTGTTTTTTTGATGATAGTTTGGGTTTTAAGGGAACAGGCTCACTATGGTTATGCTCTTTCTGAGGAAAAGTAGAATATAAAGGAGACTGAGACTTAAGGTCTGTGGCTCCATCTGACAAAAACATGGCATGTTTAATAATTCCCCATAGGGAGAAGGCAAATATAGGCATGTTGGCTCCTTCATTTTTACAATACCAATCAGTCATATCTTTTCCTAGTTGTTCCCAGTATTCAATATCCAGGGTCCCTTCTTCTGGGAACCAGGGACTGACTTCTTTAACAAAGTCCAAAAATGCTGTGAACTGACTTTTACTGACCTGAATATCTTTTTGGTTTAAAGTACATTTTAGGATGTCTATATATAAAATCCTATTCTTAGATGAAGTAGTACCCATGATTGTTTACACCTAGGCAGTAATTATTATGTATAGTTTTGATTCTTGGGTGTAGCAAAACCCTGGACTGCTTGCTGCTAGGTACTAAATAATCTTTACAGTTCTGATTCTTAGGTACAGCACTACCCCTGGTTGCTTGTACCTAGGCAAAAAATCATCTCTATTTCTGGCCTTCCTCCTAATCTCCTCTACCCAGTTTTTCTTATACTGGGGGGTCCACAGCACCCATGTAGGAGGAAAGATTTTCACCCGTGTCTACTCACCTCCCTGTTTCAAGCTCCACAGCGTTGGGCACATTGAATGTCAACCCACGTTGGGCCGCCAATCTGCTGGGGTCCAGCCTCAGCGGAGGTGGGATGACTCATCAGAGGTGGCACAGGTGAACAGAAACAAAAATTAGACTAAGACTTCAATGCCTCTTAGCATATTCTCAGCCAGCCACAGCCAGAGCCAGCTCCAGGCTGCCACCCATATATAATAAAACATACATATTTATTGAGGGATGTTTAGGAAGTAAGGGGGGTAAGGGGAAATAAAAAATTTACTCTAAGGAACAGGGTATACAAAGCATGGAAGCAATAATTATAAAACATGCTATTTGTCTTGTCAGATCAGGTAAAATCAATCACAGTTCTCAGGATGAGGAAGTCCATTTGTCTGTTGTATCTTCTTCTTAGATCTTGATTACTGGGAAGGGTCTTTTGAAGAGGGGGCTTGGTGGATGTTTGATAGCCTCAGTCCCAGGTCAGTTTGATAACTTCGGTCCCGGGCCAGGGTGGTAACAAAGGCCTAGATAGAAATCTTGTCTTGTTAAGTAAAGATACAGTTAATATATGGACTATCTATATATTACATAGAGTGAGTCTATTATCTATATGGGAAAGGAAGATGATCTTGTAGCTCAGGAGACAACACAGGATGTTTTATTAGCAGTTTTTCATAGTCAGCAGCACATAGATGAGAAACTCTTTGTAGTTGAAAAACTACCTGTTGCTTTAGATAAGAGCTCCCAGCTAAGATAATCTTTCCCTGGAGCCTTCAGGTTTGTTCATCCTATCATCACCAGTCAGGCTTTTCCTTTCTTAAAAAACCCATGGGTTTCTGTATTTTTATTTGCTGAGTCTGTCAATAAGTGAATTACTTTGTTTTATCTCTGGGTGAATGTGCTAACTTTGCCTGGCATGAGCTAACTTTGGCCTGTAGCTTTAATAAGGGGTATTTACATAAAACTAGCCTTAAACTAACTTAATCTACATATGTTACTAACGTCGATTTGGCTTATACTAACTTAATCTTAACATATGTTAATTTTGGCTAACACAGACAGGTGGGGGAGTCTCAGACTTCCTGGCCCTTGCAGCATGCTGCGTGCCGTCTTAGGAAACCACATTCTTACAATATCACTAATTGTCTTTATTGTAATGGTTGGGGTTGATATTTTACCCTTGCAGGGTACCATAACAACAGTAAAACTCACGACAGAGAAATTGACTACAGGCCAGTACAACGACACAAGGGAGTGCTCGTAAACCAGTTTCTTCCCAGTCCAGGCTTTGCCTTTTAGACATGGGAGGCAGCCACTTTACCAGTTTGTGTTGTCTGCATGGCCCTGTCACCAAAGGAGATGTCCATGCCTCAGTTTCTTCTTCATTCTCAGAATTTTGGGTGCACATGCACATGTGCCTGGCCTGCTGCTGTTGAGGCTGGGACTTGAACCATGGTTGGCTATGTGGGATTCAGCTGCAATAATCCTCATGCCATGGGGCAGCCTAACAATTTCTATTTCAATATCACTTTATTTATAGATTTTGATTATAGTCTGGTCTCTCTTTTTTATTATTTTTTTAGAGGTTTTTGCTATAGGGCATGTGCACTCACCAGACAGAGAGACAGAAAGACAGAAAGCGAGAAATCACCCCCCCAGGGGGGCGTTCTCCTCTTGGGATCTTGGACACATGCACACACATATATGCCTGGCATGAGTTTTAAGCCACTGGGTCCGGGACGTGAACCGTGGTCAACTACATGGGAGTCCAGTGACATAGCCATTATGTTAACTGCTGGTCCCTGGTCTCTTGATCTTTATCTATGATTACTGTTTCATAGTTTTATAATATTTATTATTGTCAGTTACTCCAGCGTTTTAATTCAGAAATTGTCTAATTATATATGTATTTATATTTTGACCTAGATAAATTTTAGAATTTTCTTTTTCTTGAAAAGAAAACATACTGGAATGGTGATGAGGTGTTTATATCAGTATAACAATTCATTTTGGATGAATGTGGGGAAAGGGTCATCTTTGTAAATGTGAGTAACCACATATTTTCCTATCTATAAATTTTTATTTTCTTATATATTTTACATATTTGTTTCTAAGAACTTGAACACATGTATATTATACAAATGTGATCTTCATATAACTTATGATGTATTTTATTATTTATAAAATTGGACCTATAAGGTCTAAAATATGGCTCACCCCTAAAAACTACTTCCCTTACACTATCCCATTCATTTATCCCTAATGACTTCCTCTTGCCTCTTCCACCTCAGTTTCAAATATTAAGACTTATGCTATGAATTCTTCTCATAGTACTTACATGCTTGTATTTCTTAGAGTTTATGCTGGTTGTATGTATGTCTGGGAGTTTATTGAATCAGTTTCCTAAAACGTAAGTAGCTTAACATTCAACCTTTTTTTCCCCTTAGAGTTTAGTTCCACATGTTTACTGATACTGTTTAGTTTTATTTATTTGACTTTGGTGTTTTGCCATTTACTGATGATATTAAACATATTTTACACATTTATTGAACATTTAGAAATCTACTTAAAGTGTCTGGTCAAATGTCTTTGCCTGCTTTCCTTTGGGGTGATCTCTTTCTCTCTAACTACAAATGTTTAGTTATTGGGCCACCATGTGGCATGGTGGTTAGGGCACTGGACGCCCATATGACCAACCATGATTTGAGTCCTGGACCTGGTAACTTTCTCTCTCTCTGTCTCTTTCAGATGTGCATGTTTGCCCTATAGGAAATTTTTAAAAAGAGAGATAAACAAAATCAAATAAATAATTGTAAAAAGTGTTTAGTTATGACTTGGGAGGCAGGAGAATCATAAGCTAGTGAGGCTGTGCTTTCACAAAAGTTTTCTTTTAAAAAGGTAAGTATGTTTGATTAGATGTGTGGTCACTATTCTCCCAGTCATTTCTCTTTACACCCTTTAAATGTGTCATTTGATGAACAGAACTTGTATTTTAATGTAGTCCAATTTATAAATTATTTAAAATGTTGTTTTGCGTAACTCTTAAAAGTTACCTTTTCAAATAATTTATTATCTATCTGTGATTGGCAAAAGGTATGCCATCATTTTTTGCTATACAGATACAATATTGTCTCCATAGCTAATATTCTTTGGAAAATATTTTTTTCCTTGCTTCTCGGAAGTGCTCACTTAAGTTACCAAAACCTAGGGGTTTTCTTTCTTTCTTTTTTTTTTTTTTTGAGAGGTTTTTGCTATAGGGCGTGTGTGCTTGCCAGAAACAGAGAGACTGAAAGCAAGAAGTCACTCCCCCAGGGGCGATGGCCATGCCGCAATCCCTTCTCTTCCATTCTCCTCTCGGGACCTTGGGCATGCATGCACACATGACCTAAGCCACTGGTCTGGGACTTGAACAGTGGTTGACTACGTGGGAGCCCAGTGTCATAGCCATTACTCCAACTGCTGGTCCCCAAGGCAGGGATATTTTAAAGGGTTTCTCTCATCAGTTCTACTGGTCTATTTATTCACTTCATATCTATTTTTTTAAAGAATTACTTCATTTAACTTTATTCATTTTCCCATTTTAATTTGACCAGAGAGGGACAGAAAGAGAGGGAGAGGGAGAGCAAGAAAGCAAGCCACCAAATCCAAGACTTAAATCATGGTCAGCCATGTGGGAATCCAGTGCCCTTAACCCCCAACCACCTGCCAGCCCCTCATTTCTAGTTTTACATTGTCTGATTGTTTTCCTTTATAACATTTGTATTCATACATGTATGTTTGTGTGTGGATGTTATCATTGCAATAATATATATTTCCATTATCAAAATTGTCAGATTTCTTTTTATTTTTGTTTTGAGAAAATTTTGCTTTAGGGCACCTGTGCTCACCGGAAAGAGAGAGACAGCAGAAAGTGAGAAATCACCCCCGTGGCCATGCTGCAGTCCTTTCTCCTTAATTGCCCTCTTGGGATCTTGGGCACAGATGCACATGTGCCCCTCATTGACTTTAACTCACTGGTATTCAAACCTCTTTTAAGTACATGAGAGTTTAGTGACATAACCATTCCTCCACCTGCTGGTCCCATTTCTTGAATTTCTTTATTTTAAAGAACTAACATTTGACATTGCTGATACTCTCTCTGATATATTTGTTTTCATCATCTTTGATTGTTTCTTATAACTTTCTCTTTGATTCTTATTATTTTCTCTTTTGCAGTCATCTTTTAGTAAAATTTCCCTTTTCTAAACTATTAAGATTGATTAACTAATGACTTTTGGTCTTCATTTTTTTAATTTATTAAGTTTTGCTATGGGGCACGTTTGTGCACTAGGGAGAGATAGCAAGAAGAGAAAAATTGAGACCAGCAGGTGGTATGATGGTTAGGCACTGGTGTTTAAACTGGCTTTAAATATTTGCTTCTTCAATTACTATTGAGTATGTGAATGTATTCATGCATTTACTGCTTGTTAATTTGACTGCCTCTTTTTAAAATGTGTGTTGAAATCTTCTATTTATTTATTTATTTTACATTTAAATACTTATCATCTTTACAGCATACAAAATGAATTTTATGTACATTAGTCCAGTCATACATGCTATCATACACATTATTGTCATACAAACTTTTTTTTTGAGGAGTAAACCACTTGATTTTGATTTCCTCCCTCTTGTTTCCTACGGCCCATCCTCATCCCATACTAACTCTAGTATCCACAGTTGTTCTCCATGCTTTTATACATTCCAATCTTTCTTTTTCTGTCATTGATTGCCAACATTCAGAATATATTAACTGGGACATCTAATTCCTCACTTTCATAGTCTGACTTTCTTCACTTACATTAAATCTTCCATATTTGTCCACTTTCTATCAAATTCTAGGATCTCATTGTTTTTTGTCACTGAGTAGTATTCCATAGTATAATGTGCCACACTTGTTCAATCTATTCTACTGTCCTTAGACATTTGGGCTGATTCCATGTCTTAGCAATTGTGAATAAGGCTGTAAAAGACATGGATGTACAAATGTTTTTCCAGCTGAGTGTATTTCTGTCCTTTGGGTAGATATCCAGGAATAGAATTGCCAGATCATATGGTAGTTCTATTTTTTCATTTTTGAGGAATATTCTTCTTATTCGACACAGTGACTGAACTAATTTATTTTTCCACCACCTGTTTAGGACAGTTCACTTTCCACTGCAACCTCACTAGCACTTACTCTTTTTTATTTTTTTTAATCTTGGCCATTCTGTCTGGGATTAGGTAGTATCTCATGGTGGTTTTGATTTGCATCTCCTTTATAATAAGGAATATTGAACATTTTTTCACGTGGTTTTTGGCTGTTCTTATATCTTCCTTGGAGAGTTTGTTCGGCTCATTTATCTATCTTTTAAATGGATTACTTTTTACTTTTTTTTTTTTTTTTTTTTTTTTTTTTTTGAGGAGTAAGTAAGCCACTTGAGTTCTCTATACTCGTTATCAATCACTTACCTGAGCTAAGTTTGTAAATATATTCTCCATTCTGACAGTTCTGTCTTTACTCTTACTATTGTTTCTTTTGCTGCACAGAAGCTTTTAACCTGATGTAATCCCACTTTCCTATTTTCAGGATTTTTCCAGTGCTTTGGGCAGTTTATTTAAGAAGTCCTTGCCTACCATCATGTTTCCAAGAGGTTCTCTTGTGTGTTTCACCAGTAGTTTTATAGTTTTAGGCTTTTTATAGTTTGGGGCTTTATGTTTAGATATTTGATCCATTTTGAGTTGATTATTTGTTAATGGTGAGACATAGGGGTCCAGTTTTGTTTTTTCTGCAGGTAGATATTGAAGAGATTTACTTTTTCCCACTAGATTTCTTGTGCCTTTTGTCAAAAATCAGTTCTGCATGTTTAGGGGTTTAATTTTGTTCCATTGGTTTACATTCCTGTTTTTGTGCAAATATCATGCTGTTTTAATTATCATATTTCTGTAATATATCTTAGGTTCAGGGAGGGAGTGGTCTCCTACTTCATTCTTTTTGCACAGTATTGTTTTGGCAATGTGGGTTCTCTGATGATTCCAGTCAAATTTTATGGTTGTTTTTTCTAAATATGTGAATAACATCTCTGGTAATTTCATCAGGATTGCATTAATTTTAAAGATTAATTTTGGTAGAATGCAGATTTTGATTATATTAATCCTTCCAATTGAGGAGCAAGGATTGTATTTCCACTTTTTTGTATCATTTTCAACTTTTCTTTAGTTTTTCATAGTTTTCCTCATAGAGATTATTGACTTCTTTGGTTAGGTTTATTCCTAGGTATCTTATGCTTTTTGTGGCTATCATAAATGGGCTCTTTTTTTTTCAATTTTACAATGCCTTAGTCTGTTCACAGTTAGTGTATAGAGATGCTATACACTATTGTATGTTGATATATATTCAAGAGATATATATTCTCTTGTTTTTGTTGTTTTTTCCAGTTTTGTAGTTTTCTTTTTTTGTTATGTACTTGCC
>NW_006204002.1:0-851 GCF_000334495.1 Tupaia belangeri chinensis | reverse complement strand
AGTGAGAAATCACCCCCCAGGAGGTATGGTCGTGGTGCAATCCATTCTCCTCTAGTCTCCTCTGAGAATTTTGAGCACACATGCACACGTGCTCAGCATGAGTTTTAAGCTGCCTGGTCCAGGACTCAAATCACAGTAAGCCATGTGAGAGTTCAGAGATGTAACCGTTACACTATATGCTGGTCCCAAGACATTTTTTGTTATATATACATTCAATCAATGTACATCACAAAAGCATGAAAATGGATTTTCTCAGTATAAATATACTTCACACCAGTTCAATTAAAGATATTATCAGGCATGTTTTCATCAACAGATGATCCTCCATTTCCATGTCACTTAAATGTCTTGACTTTATATTTTCCTCCTTGATTCCCTTCCTCTCACCTTCCTCTACCTTCCACCCTCTTCCCACATTCTCTCCACTATCTGAGACCTTTTGTTCCATTTTCCTCATCATGGCACCTCCATATCAGCCCAGCCCCCGCTGCAGTCGTTATTCTTGTAACTATTCCATATATATCTGACCATATTTATTTTTGTATGATTCAATAGCAGATGAGGTAGGCCATTTTCTCACTTTCTGTTGCAGCAGTCTTTT
Organism: Tupaia belangeri chinensis; assembly: GCF_000334495.1. Taxonomy (NCBI): domain Eukaryota; kingdom Metazoa; phylum Chordata; class Mammalia; order Scandentia; family Tupaiidae; genus Tupaia; species Tupaia belangeri. Next base: position 250 of record NW_006204002.1, on the reverse strand, counting down.
AAAAAAATATTGTTGTTATTTTTTGGCTTTTCATTTTTATCTCTAAGGGCAAAGCAAGCTTTTTAAATTATCTGAGCTATGCAAAATGATAAACTTTAACATTCTCTCCAAGTACATCTAGAAATGCAGGAGGAGGAGAAGAAAGAGGAGAAATGAAGAGGAGGAGGAGAAAAAAAGAAGTAGGAGGATGAGAACTAAATATCAAACAGTAGGGCTGATTTTTTAAAAAAGGAAAAAATTTCATTTTTTA
>NW_006204001.1:397456-583193 GCF_000334495.1 Tupaia belangeri chinensis | reverse complement strand
CTTAACTAATGACATATAAAAGCAAGTAAATTAGCGACTCCATATATAATAAATTAAAACATTTTTAGAAAACTAAGGAAGAGAATGACTTTGGTTAGTCATTTCTAGTATCATTAAATAAAGAGATGAAATAAAAGGATGATTTCAGGAATTCCAAGTCTTGATTCCACTTCTGCCTAAATATTGAGTTGTCAGAAAACTCATGATGCATTTAAATAAGTCATGACTTTTCCAACAACCTAATAGCTTTAAAGTGTGCCCTGAAGGAGAGTCTTCTCCCCTGCATGTGTGTTTGTCTGTTTGTGTGTATATATACATACACATATTATATATCTGCACATATAATTATAACGTAAAATATATGTACATTAAAATGTACTGGCTTGATAGAGTCCTCATTTTAATTTTTACAGAAAAAAGTGTCAGAAAAGTCCCTGGCTTGCACATTTTTAACAGAATATGTATACCTTAATGAGTTCTTAATATTTTCTCTGTCCATATTCTTCGTTCTTATTAGAAAGTCAAACTTCTTAATAAAAATCCTCATATGCAGGTTCCACCAAGGTCCAAAACTCCAATTTTTTAAAAAGTGTGTGATTCACAGATAATTTCAGGTAACTAATTGCCTTACAAAATGTTTGTCTTAACATCATTGACTATTAAGAGAAAAAAATGCTATTTTGGATGAAGGATGACGCACATATGCATTAATTTGTGAGAGAACTAGGAATAGGATTCTAAGACCATGAGTTTCCATTTTGTCCTGACTTACCTACCCACATGGAGAGTAGAATGTAGAATTCCCTTGCCTATTAAGTGTAGTCAATCAGATGAGAGCTACGGACCTGAGTTTTAGATTGTATGTGAAAATTTGTGAGCTCAATTTGAATTGATAGGCAGAGCTTAAAAGGTTATGGATAAGCTTTACAGGAAGAAAGCATCACTGTAAAAATCTGACTCTTAAACTCTAAACTTTCCTATTTCTTGTGCCAAATAGCCTAATCAAGGAGGTCAAAAGCTTATCCTAATATGCTAATGTCAAATTTCTATTTCCAATAATATAAAGAGCACTGATAGTACACAGCATAACTGTTTATAGAGATACATAAAATATCTGGTTTGTGTACGCTTAACTAATGACATATAAAAGCAAGTAAATTAGCGACTCCATATATAATAAATTAAAACATTTTTAGAAAACTAAGGAAGAGAATGATTTTGGTTAGTCATTTCTAGTATCATTAAATAAAGAGATGAAATAAAAGGATGATTTCAGGAATTCCAAGTCTTGATTCCACTTCTGCCTAAATATTGAGTTGTCAGAAAACTCATGATGCATTTAAATAAGTCATGACTTTTCCAACAACCTAATAGCTTTAAAGTGTGCCCTGAAGGAGAGTCTTCTCCCCTGCATGTGTGTGTGTCTGTGTGTGTGTATATATAGAGGAGCTGAAGGTCAGAAGAATGGGTCAGAATAATGGGGTTAACATGCCAGAGACATGAGGCCCATGTGTATTTCCCAGGTTTTCACACTAATTACCAGACAAAATAAATGCTGTACATACCCTCCTGAAGAGTTACATAATAATTCTGTATCATTTTAATAGGGCATTCAAAAACTCTTTCCTGGAAACTGTTTAGTTACACTGTAGTTCTCTAGTGCAAACTCCTTAGTCATGAACTTGTAAATCATCAAAAATCAAAACCTAACTATGAGCAGATTCTTACACATTATATTTACCTTATGTAAGGTATGATTGAAAGTAGTCTATGTAATACCACAACTGAGCAATATCTTAGTGGAAAGCCATAAAGGAGACAGAAACTCAGACAGCTATCTATTATTGGTCAACTTAAAGTGTGGGTCAAGCTGAAATTCCAATAGGACATAGTTGTTGTAATACACAGCACTGATTTTCATCCACAGAAATGGAGAATTCACTTATACTGTGGGATTTCAAAATTAAATGCTTAATTTGAGGTCTGAATAACTGGCTATGACATGTCTCTTGGAATCCTAACACTCAAACCTTTAAACTACGTTATTGTATATCACAAGTGTTCCCTTTACCTAATACGAAGTTATCTTCTGTTTGAAATCCAGATGTTAATACTAAAAGGATGATGTGATTTGATTTCCTCAATTGTGATCATGGACTAAATCCTCTTTTCTCTCATCTTCAGGCACTACTGGATTGCAAATGAAAAAAAAAATTTCCTTCTACTTCCATTAACCTTTAGAGATGCACAAGGAACTATTCCTTGTTTGAGAAATCATCTAATTGCTAATCTATAATCCCTTTAATATGCTATGTTTTTGGATTGATCTTTTGCCAATTGACCTAACACTGCCCATAACTATATTAATCCTATTATTCACATCCTACTACAGAGTATCATTGAAACTCTTTAACAAATACTGAAAACCTTGCTTGCCAGTTACCAATATTAAGAATGATTACACTTATATTCATTTTCTTATTCTCAATTATTAAGCTTCTGATTGTATTAATTGTATTCAGTTGGTCTCAGTACTTCTCTTGTCTGTAACTATCTGTGAACTGGCACATGATTTTTTGGAAAAACAATTTTTATAGTTGTCATTACCATACATATTGTTTTGATTGTTCTCAACAGAAAATAACTTAAGCTAAAATGTTGTAATATATTTAGAGATTAAATCTTGTTGTAACGTAAATAAAGTGTAGGGTATACTAGAATTAAGTAGGGTTTAAAGAAAGTAGATAAAATATTCTAGAAAAAGGTCTGCATTTTGAGTTTCTGATATGTTCACAGTACCATTAATCCCCTAATAGGATGGATAAATCTGTCTTGGGTGATAAGCTACTTGTTAAGGGAAATACATTCTCTATTGAATTAATCACACTGTATGAGAGTGGAAAGTATCTTCAGTCTGAAAAACTATGATACCTTATCATCAATTTCAGTCTGATGAATGGCTAAAGAAAAATAGGTCTCTTTCTTTTTTTCTTTCTTTCTTTCTTTCTTTCTTTCTTTCTTTCTTTCTTTCTTTCTTTCTTTTTGCCTCAATGAAATGTATTGCCAATGAGACAATTTTGTTTAAAAAATTAGTATGAAAACACTTATAGAAAAAATGTTGTTGATATTATTGCAAATAAATGGGGATTTATAGTGATTAAATGTTTTGGCCACCAATACACATACTTGAATTATAGTTGGAATCTGCATAAGGCAATCAAGTCTTTGTACAATGAAAGTCAAGCCAGTACAAGGAACTTCATCTCTGGGAAGTACCTAGACTCAAGAGACAATTAATGACAAATATACACATATGTGATTAATCTTGGATACACCACAATTCCCATCTAGATAATCATCATGGGAAAAAAATTCTAGAATCTAAATTACTAGTCTTTAAGGTATACATTTCTTTTATTTATTATTTGTTTTGCCAACTCATGATGACACCATGAACTATATATAACAACAAAGGCTGAGCCAGCCTATGGTATGGTAGTTAAGTCACTGGATTCTATATGGCCTACTGTGCAGTTCAAGTCCTAGACTCGTATCTTGAGAAATACATGTGCCTGTGTGCCCCAAATTCCAAAAGGTGGGAGAAATTAAGGAAAAGGAATTGTGGCATGACCATTCCTCATGGGGGGTGCTTTCTCATTTTCTATCTTTTGTTTCTCTCTCTCTCTCTCTCTCTCCAGTAAGTGCATATATCCTTTTACAAAATTAAAAGAAAGAAGTCATAAACCAAATTTTAGTTTTGTCTGTCTCCTTGCCCTTCATAAACCAAATTTTAGTTTTGTCTGTCTCCTAGCCCTTAGTCATTAGAAATACTACCATTTTGTTTCTTCCTGGGAATATTAATTTGAGAAAAGTATTATGTCAATAAAATGTAGTTCATTTAAATGAATTTGAAAATATATAGCATAAGATACACAAAACAAATCTGTTGTTTACCTAAAATTCAAATTTGACTTTTGGTATTTTGTATTTATATTTGCTAAGCTTGACCACTCTAAAAAAGGGGCCTGAAAGTTTTAGAAAATGAATAGAGTTAACAATCTATACCAAAACTGCAGGTACTTCTTTGGCTATGATTCTTCCTGCACTAGCCTAATGATAAGGACCTTTTCTCTGAAGACCTGGTGTTGTGGATAATAATATTTAAATTATCCATCTTAGTAGTGCACCATTCGGTGGACACTTTTTTCCCCAGATTTTTCTTTTTAATTTTCTCTTTGAAACCATATTATTTAACTCAGCCTTTTGGAACATTATTTTAAAGAAAGACTATATAGAAAAGTAAAGTAATATTGAATTAAATGAGACCTTTCTCCATACAGGTGCAATTTTCAAAACAGCAAGGGAGAGAAATTTTACACAGTAAAGTAAAAGCATTTAGAATTGAAACTCAAACCAACTAAAATAAATTCACACTTCAATTGTGACCTTCATACCCCCTAAATGCATTTTAAACAGTGGGTTGCTTTTCTTTTTATAGTGTAGAACTGCATGTAATCATAAAGGAGAGTGGCAAATGTATACAGTGAGCCAGTTATGCAGGGAACATGCCAGATCCACATGACCCCACCTGCCAGCCCTACTTCTTTCCAAATGTTTATCTTATAACTAGAAATAGAGTTTGATCAGTGGTATGTTAAAGTGAAGAAGACAAATAAATGTTTGCATATTCCCACTTTTGAATATATGGTTCATAATTACTGAGAGTGTCTAGCTCTGGGAGAAAGAGCAGTGAAGTATGGTTTTAGTTAGCTAGACACAGTGAATTTTACATGTCTTCTTAGTCTAACCCAGGAGTTTCACATATGTCACTTTGATGACATTGCCATTTATTTTATTTGTCAGTTTCGTCAACCTGTGCTTTTTATTTTTCCTCTTTTTTTAAAAGATTTATTTTTTAATTCCATTCATTATTATTATTTTTTAATTTGACCAGAGAGAGACAGAGGAAAAAAAAGGAGAGTGAGAAAGCAAGCTGCCAGGTTCATGACTTGAAATGTGATTGGGTATGTAGGAACCCAGTGCCTTAAACCAACATGCCACCCTGGCTTTTTGGAAGTCCTTAATACCATGAAATTACCTTAAGTAGTCCTGATATCCAACTATAAGCTCTCTCTTTCTCTTTCTCGTGCATTGACACTTTTGGAGAGTTTTCACTTTCTTTATTGATTTAATTCAAATCATTTCCCAACTCTATTATAATAGTAATTATTTTTATAGTTCATAATTGTTATAACTTTATGTTATAATGAGTCTTAGTAGCTGTTCATTATAAATGTCATTAAATTCTATAAAGTTCACAGCACCCTACAATTTACTCACAAATGCTCAAAATTTAAATAACATTTTCCGATTGTAGAGATTAAGAGACAGAGCTAAAATACATGCTTGATAATGAAAGCAGTGTATATCTTGACAGCTCTTGTGAAAATTGTGTATATTAAAACACAAAGCACAAGAAAACAAAATAAACTCAAGACAAAAGCCAACAGATGAAGGGAGTATGCCGGTCTTACCCAATCAGTTTATATCATTAGAAGGTCAGCCAATAAAACTACTAAAAAAAAGTTTTCTCTAAAATGTAAAAATAGTAATTAAGATAATTTGCTAAAGGACACATTGTCATCTTTTAAATGAATACACAAAATAAAATTAACATTGTATCTAGACCAAAATATATTTTAAAAAATATACTGCATGGTTAAAAGTATTTTTTGGCCCATTCTGTTGCTAATAACAGAATTACCTGAGCCTGGGTAATGTTTAAAAATAGGTTATGTGGCTCATGATTTTGAGATATAAGAAGGGTCTTCTTGGTGGTAGATAACAAGGCAGAGGGCAGCAGCTTGAACAGAGCAAAGTGTCTCTGTTTCTTTCATTTCTTCTCCTTAAAACTCATCAGGACTCAATCTACGTTCCCTGTGTGATGACTAATCACTGTCCAAATGCCCTACTTTTCAATACCATAATTGGATTAAGTCTCTCCCTCTCACCCTCTTTACAATGACTCATCAACTTCTAACAAATGAAATTTGGGAGGATATCATCAAAGAATAAACTACCGCATTAATCTTTTCAAGTAACAAAGCGCTAGAATTCCAGGAATAAAGTGTTTTCCCATTGCATTTTTTAAAATATTTTATTTTATTTTATTTTGCCATAGGGCACACACACTTACCAGAAAGAGGCAGAGAGAAGGAAAATGAGAAATCACCTCTATGGGGGAATGGCTGTGCCATAATCCTTCTCCATTTTCTCCTTGGGATTTTGGGCATGCATGCACATGTGCCCATGCCCCGTGTGGTTATCAAACCACCAGGGTCCAGGACTTGAACAGTGTTTTGGGCATGCATGCACATGTGCCCATGCCCAGTGTGGTTATCAAGCCACCAGGGTCCAGGACTTGAACAGTGGTTGGCCATGTGGGAATCTAATGCCTTAACCACTAAATCATCCGCTGGCCCCTTTCCATTGCTTTTTTATTGTCATTTTTTCCCTATTTTTCAATAGGAAAAGAAAAAATTATATAAGTCCCTTTCCATTGCTTTTTTATTGTCATTTTTTTCCCTATTTTTCAATAGGAAAAAAAATTATGTAAGACAAAACACATAGCTCTTACAACTCTGAGTTTTGATGTGTATATATGGTTAACACAACCACCCTAATCAAAATATGTAGTATTTCTGTCATCCTGTATAGCTATCTTATACTCATAATGCAATCAACTACCGACAGTCTTTGTTCTGATTCTGTTAAAAATAGATTAACATTAACTTTTTTTTTTAATTGTCAGAGGGTGTGTGCACTTGCCCAAGATTGAAAAAAAAAAAAAAAAAGACAGCAAGAAAGAAGCTTTCTTCTTCTCAATGGGGCATGGTCATGAGCCACAATCCCTTCTTTCTCATTTCTTCATGCTAACAGCACTTGCCCAAGATTGAAAAACACACACACATTCACACACACACACACACACACACACACACTCCACACACACACACACTCATATACACACACACACACACATTCCACACACACACACTCATATGAATGCCCAATTTATCACTCAAACCTCATGAACTGGGATTGGAATCAAGGTCAGCCATATAGTATCTAACTTCCTTAATCACTAGGCTACAAAGCCGCCCTAATATTGCCCATTTGTGAACTTCATGTAGATGGACTCAATGCCTACCCCCCACACACACACTCATACACTTCTCTTCATGAACACAATGTTTCTGCAATTCACCCATGTCTTCATATGTAGCACTGTTTTCATTACTGAGTAGCATTTCATTGACTATGACACAGTTTGCCTCTCTATTTTCTAATTATACATTTGGTGTGTTTGCAATTTAAGACTACTATGAATAATACTATTATGGATATTTGTGAACCAATCTTTTCATGTATGTATACTTTAGCTCTTGAATAAGCAATCAGGGCCTATAGGGTATTTGTATGAAAGAAACTACCAAGCAGTATTTTATCTAGCTTATAGGATTTGCAAAATTCTTAAAAGGACACATAGCAAATATTTTAGGCTTTAAGCATCTCATGTTGCAAATACTCAATTCTGTCATTATAGCACAACAGCAGCTATAGACAGTATGTTAGTGAATAGGTGCAATAGTAATCCAATTTTGTCGACCAAAACAGATGGCCAGCCCATAGACCATAATTTGCCAATTTCTAATCTAATCTACTAATCACTGCCTTTTAATTTAAGTATTTAGTCCATTAATATTTTATGTAATTGTAGTCATGTATGCTTAACATAACGATATGTTCCATGAAATGTGTTGTTAGATGATTTTGTCATCCTAAAAACATCATAGATGCACTTACACAAACCTAGGTGGTATAGCCTGCTACATACCAAGGCTACATGTAGACTATTGCTCCTAGTCTACAAACCTGTACAGCATGTTGCTATAATAAATAATGTGAGAAATTATATCATGATGGTAAGTATATATAAATCTAAACATATCTGGATATAAAAAAGTACAGTGAAAGATGGTATATTCCTGCATATGTTTACTGTGAATGGAGATTACAGGACTGGAAGCTGTTCTGGATGAGTCAGTGAATGAGTGGTGAATAATATTCAAGCCTACAACATTACTTTATACTACTTTAGACTATATTAGCACTCTATATTTAAACTGCACTAAATTAATTAAAAAGTTTTTTTAATAATAAATTAGTCAGTTTACAGGAACTTTTTTCTACTTTATAAGCCTTTTATTTTTAAAAACTTTTGACTCTTCTATAATAATATTTCATTTAAAACAAATACACTAGTCAGGTATGCAAAATATTTACCTTTATGTTCTTATTCTACAAGCTTTTTTCTATTTTTTAATTTTTTAAAAACATATTTGGTTTACTTTTATTTTTTTTTGTAAAAATATAAAACATAAGCATACATATTATCTTAGGCCTACATAAGGTCAGGATCATCAAAGCCACTGTCTTTCTCCTCCACATCTTGTCCCACTAGAAGGAACACAATAAAAAAGACATGAGATTAAATCAAACACAACTGAAAATGATGTAGTCCAGAGACTTGGTAAACAGGAGATGCATGAAGTTCTTACGCTTATAACACAGTGCTTTACAACAATTTGAAGTAGCACACTCTAATATAAAGATATGAAATATAATATAGTTAATACATAAGTCAGAAAATAGTAATTTATTATCATTATCAAGTACTATGCACTGTATTAAATTGTATATGCTATATATACTTTTATCTGACTAGCAGCATAATAGGTTGACTTCACCAGCATCACCACAAATACATGAGTAATGCGTTGTGCTACAGCATTATCACAGCTGCAATGTCACCAAGCAGTAGAAAATTGTTAGCGCTATTATAATCTTATGGTACCACTTGTCATAAATGCAGTTCACCATGAATAAAAATGTTATTCAGCATATGACTGTCAACATTGACTAATATTCTTTAAATCATAAGCTGTTTTTATAAAATATAGATAATGAAACTTTATAATACATATAGTCACTATTTACATTAATCTTTTATTTTATAATAGAGATATTTGCATCAGGTGTAACAAAAAAATAGAATCCAAGGAGAATTGCAAAATTATTGGGTCATTGGAAAAGTCATGACACATTTTTGCGTAGAAAAGTATGTCATGACTTTTCTGACAGTACCTACTCAATTTTGTTACATAAATACTGAAAATTAGCTGAACATAAAAGATTTAGGATTTTTTTGTTGTTGTTTTGACAAAGGGCATATGTGTTCAAGAGAGGGGGAAAAGAGAGAGCAAGTGTGTGTGAGAGAAAGAGAGAGAACACCTTCTAGTGGGGCTTGGTTATGCCACAATTATTTTTCCTTCATTTTTCTCTCCTGTAAGAATTTTAGGCACATATGCACAAAAACTTGCCATGTTTTTTAAGCCACCTGGGCCAAAATTTGACTGCAGCAAGCCATGTGGGATCCAGCTCTCAATGCACAGCTCTCAACCCCTATGGTACAGGGTCAGCCCCTGAACTTCAAGAAAAAAAAGTTTAGGTACTCTAGGAAGATATTTAAACCTTTAGAGACAAAATGTTTTTCTATGAGAATATGCCCAATAATTCTCATTGTATGTGCATGTATACACACATACACATGTCTATTCATATTCACACACATTCAGTGAAAAATTTTGGTGTATCTACAGGCCAGATCTATGCTATAGTTATTATACAATATGGAAAGTGTCAGCAGAGGTCCTCATATAGTCTTACACTAACACAGAGGGCAACTAATCAAGTACGGTAAGGCTGATAATAAGCTGGTCAGTGAAGCCCTCTCAAAGAAGGTAACATTAGTGCTAAGTAAGCAATCCCGTGAGCCATCCTACAGATAATGATCTGGAAATAGTTTACTTGGCTTTCCAGTGATGTGTGAAGTGCTCTTGTTGTACCAACTCAGTAAAAACTGAGAGAGTAATTGAACAGAACTATGGGTTCTTTGCAGTAGTGCTGGTGAATACACACACCTGTAGGGTGGTTTCATCTGAGGAGGTAGAAGATAATAGAGCTAAATTATGCTTTAGATCTCACTTTAAAAATATCTTACAGTGAAGGAAATAACATTACCATGTACTACAATTTTTGTGTGTGGTCACTGGAATGACTTGCATTCCTCTGCTTTCTATTAAGAAACCTCTCAGAAGGAGGGGAGAAAGGAGTAGGTAACAAGAGTATAAATTGACCTGTCTCTGGTTGTCTGCCTCTCGTGCAAGGTATGAATAAATAAGTTTAAAAAATTAAGAAAACCATGTTAACATGTCTAGTGCTTCGTTATATTTGTTATTACTGACATTATAAGAATAAACTTTTTTTTCTGATGCCTTTTCACATAAAGGCATTAATACATAGCATGAGGCTCCATGACCCTACTCATCCCAGCCTAGTTGTGCACTAGCTCACATCTCTGAAAAGTACTATTTGGTCTCTTACAGACAAAGAATCATGATGCTCTGATTGATTCAAGCTATCATCACTATTGAGCCCTTACTGAGTTGTGTGTTACTCAGTCCTGATAGTTTCAAAATCACCATTGTGCGGGGCAATAATTAGTAGGACTTAGACTCAACATGAACAGTGTTCTATCAAATCATGTGAATCTTTTGTAAAAATACTCTTTTTCTTTGCTACCGAACATCTAACACCAATTAAACCAGGAGAGACACTGGAAAATAATAGTGATACCTGATTTCCCAAGTAAACAGAGTACTCTGTGCCTTAAGAGCATATCAAACTTTTGTCTTGTTTTTCCTTTCTGGACAATGAGAAGTACTAGATTTATCTTTTCTATCGTTTATGAAATAGAGTAATGTTTTATTTATTGGCAATCTGACTCACTTGATTAATATGCTACAGTAAGTACTGCATATACTGACAAAATTTCCAAGCAAGAGTAGCTGATCACTTGTGTTTAGTTACTTTTTTTTGTTTTTATCCATCAATTTTTGCATTAATTACAACGTATTTCTATTGATTTATATTAGCCAGTATCAATAGTGCTCAAAGCTCCTTTTCCGATTTCTGACATCTTCCTTAGCTGTGAGCCAAATGAGATCATCCATCTGAAAAGTCTGGCTGCTTAGACACCAAAAATGATCCTTCTAAATATTAGTTTCCCTCACATTTCATGGAGGAACTCATTGCTTAAATACATATAGATTGCAAAGTATTTGATTACATTAATACTTATCTTTAGACTCCAAAATATATTATGTTATCTATAATATTATACCAAAAAGTAATAACCTCTTTTGAGAATTCAAAACTTGTGTCTTCTTAAAAAAAATCATGAAAGGCCTCATATGGAATTCAATAGCACACTAATCTAACCACCATGTAATTTTTCTAACATGCTATATGCTACAGTATCATTTTTCGTATTAAACTATGTTTATAAAAATAAACAGTTTCAGAAACATGGAAGACTGATTAGTATGAGTTACACTAAAGAGCCTCTGAAATACATTATTATGTAACTTTTAGATTAGAAGGTATTTATAAATGTTTATGACTATCTGATATGGGAGTTGATCGATCTAACAAGCTTAAACTGCATTATGTTTCACAAAACAGTTAGAACCTTGAGGCAAAGCTATCAAATAGAAATAGCAACATTAATCAAAAAACGACTCTCCACAATAATTGGAGCTTTAATAAGAATAAATGTATTGAAGCAAAACAGTTGGTTAACATTGTATACTCTGCTGAATAAGCAAACCCAGCTCTACATTTGCTTTAACAGAGAAGATCTTCCTCAAAATAATGGACTGTAATCCTTTCTGGGAGCTAAATTCTACCATCAAATCTGCCTCGATTTTCTGCTGAATATGTCAGTTCAAGAAATATTTATGTGGATTCTCTGCTGAGCCCAAGTATTTTTTTATTCCTTAGATAATAAAAAATCAGACCAATAAAATTTTTACTTTTATTACTGTAAACTAGTCATTCTTCTAAATTCATTATAAATTGGCCAAAATTTTTCATTGCTGATTTGTCACTATGTATAGAACATATTTAATCGAAAAACTATGAGAGTGTAATTATTAAATAGATATTGACCAAATAAAGACAGTGCCCATTTATGCAGTTTCCAATGAGTTCAGTATAGATATGTGTGCTCAGCTCTTATAGAGCATTAAAGAAATTAGCCACTGTACTATTACCCATAACTCAGTTTTCAGTTTATGTTTGAGAACTTTATAATAGTATTTAGGCTTCCAAGTATTCCATAGTTAAAGTATGAAAATCTAATGTTAGGTTTACAGTGCTCGCTGGTTAAAACTACTCAACATATCTCATGATACTTTGATTCCCAGCATCCTGTGCGCTCCTTTGATGTCTATTGCTTTCTCATTTCCACTTTTTGTCCCATACCTATGGATGATTGCTTACACCATCTTGCCAAACACCAGATAGGCTGCTAATGCTCCATATTTTGTATTGCAAAATTTACATGTGTTAAGTGCGTTGTTACAAATTCTTCAGCTAGTTTGAGTCGGGCACCAATCCATGCACTTAATTTTAAGATCTCCTTTCTTCATTGTGAGTTTATGTATATATTGTATACCTGAGTGCATCTGCATATCATTCTTGAATAAAGATAAACTCAAGTAAATGTACACATGTTTGAAAGGGCTATAAACAAATTTGGTCTTTTTAAAAAAAATAAATAGTTACAATGTAAAACATAATTCACTAATAGTCTAAGTACTATCCTGTTACGTGGAGAAGGGTCCTGCTATAAAATATCGACCAGAATGTGTCAATATTTTCATTCTATCAAATGAAAACCTGTATTATTCACACATTTGTATAAATTTCGAACTGATTATCTCTTACTGAGTGACAGTAATGAGCCTAATGTAACAGAAAGATCTAAATTAGAACACAATTTTTTTCATAACAGAAATGCAAATATGATCCTAATTAATTAATATGCTAATAGTTTTTCAATAAACTGGCAAGATTCCTGAGGGTAGAAATAAAATCTAACCTATATTCTATAACTCTTTCATAGGAAAAGAATTTCCTGTTCAATGAAGATTTGATTATGTTAATACAAATTGTGATGTAGTTTAAATCTGAAGTCAACTTTCTTATAAAGTATCTTAGTTGAGGAATAAAACACAAAGAAAAAGAATACCTTTCACTTTTTCCATCAGAAGGGCCTCCAAATAACTTTTCTGTTGCTTGTGAATCCATAATCATTTGCTTTGTTTACATTAGCCACATACATAATGTCAGAAAATTGATAGCTTCTGAAAATGACATACACAGAAATTCATTCTCCTATTCTACTTTTGTCTGTATGTGAAAATATCTATAATAAAATTTTAAAATGAAAAAGAAAGGCATGCCATTCTGTTAGAGAGTGATAGATCCATTTTTTTAAAAAATCTCTTAGCAGAGTTTAGAATTAGAGAGTGATAGATCCATTTTTTTAAAAAAAAATCTCTTGGCAGAGTTTAGATTTTTTTAAAAACTGTCTGAGCAAAGAAGCTAATATTTATAGTCTAAGGCTGCTATCTGATTTTCATTCTGTCAAATCTTTCTACACGAGAGAACGATATACCAGCATCTCCCTTGAAAATATATAGAAAATTTTACTGTGGCTGATAGAGTATAATTATAATACATGGTGTCCAGGTAATTCCTAAATGGAAATCTGATATGAACTCTAAGGGTTATTAAGAAACTACTCTTTGGTAATAGAGTCCTGTGCCCGGTTACCAGCAACAAGATAACATAGCGAGAGAGGAAAAGTGGCAAAGAAAAATACTTCCTGACAAGCAGTTGGCAAAACAAACAAACAAAAAAACTTAGGGTTTTATTTTGTTGTGTTATTTTTATTGTAGTATTTTAGTGGCATGGTAGGTATTTTTCCTATTCAAGAACAATCAAATAACAACAAAGCAAAATGTACGAATGAAATATCATAACTAACTTAGCTAGGAAAGGAAATCCTCTACTCGTTGGAGAGATTCTAATTTTTGTATGTGAAGAGTCACTATTCTAACAAAGAAGTAAATTATGAGCACAAGAGGAATAAAACATTAGTCTTAATAACAATTTCAATCTAGGATGGAAGACAAAAATAGGCACATGTATTAAAAAGTCTTAATTTTAGTGTTCACATCATATCATAATGTTTCTAATGTACTTTGACAAACTGGAAACTACTAACATTAACAGAAAATAATAAATGTGGTTAGTCAGTGTGTCCAGTTGTTAATTTACAAGCAGTGATTTTTGTACTGCTTGTCATGCATTTATAATGAAATAGCTGCAAAATAAGTTCATCTAAAAGACAGTAAAGAGTGGGTACTATCATTGAATTTATCAGCACTCCAGAACTTAAAAGAAATAAATGGGAAACAAAAAAATTCATCATATATGTGTATTCTATTACTAGCACAGAGTTCAACTGAATACATGGAAAAGTTGCCAGAGTCCTGGGAAGAGAAATTATTTTTAACCTGTCAATAGCAAATCCTATCAACCTAATGGAAACAATGTTAAGGTTTCCAGGAGGATTGAATGACATTGGTAACTCCATTCACAAGGCATGGCCAATGTAAAATATGATTTCCTTAATGGAAAGGGGCGTAATACTCATAATTAAATAAACTTTTAATAATGAAAATGTCACAGATATGAAAGTGCTATGAATCATTCATACTTGACTTGGAGTAAAAGGTGAAAAATGGTAGACTCATTTATAGACTTTCCTTTCCTCATTTTGGAAGCCTTTTATCAATTTTATTCTGGTTGTAACCACAGTAATTTTTCCCTGTCCTTAAATGGTACAGAAATTGAATAAATAATAGAGTCATGATAAGATAATGAGCCAGAATGAATGAAACTAATCTTTAAAAGTACACTTCTCACTAACTGAAGGTTCTTTCCAGAGATACCACAGGTACAATTTGGCAATGATAGCTACTAAAGCACATTTATTATTATCATTTGTTCATTTATTCAACCAACCAATAAAAATGACTTGTTTATCAAATATCAGGCAACATAGGTTCTGTGTTAAAAAATTCTATTCAATGCTTCTTTCTTTAGGGAGTTCTAGTTACTTATCTTTTAGTTAGCTATTAGGAAGCGCGTGCTTGCCAGAGAAAGATGAGAGAGAGAGAGAGAGAGAGAGAGAAAGTGAAAAATTGCCCCCAGGGGAATGGCCATGATGCCGCCCTGGGATTTGGGGCATGCATGCACATGTACCTAGTGTGATTTTCAAGCCATGTGGGATCTAGCTGCCTTAACCTCCACACTACCTACTGACACATAGTTCAATTATTTAAAGCGCATGTTGAAATGTAATTATTGGTATTTGGGAAAAGAACAGATATTTAGTCATTGTTTCTTAATAATTATGGGTAAGAAAGTTTTCAAAATATAAATATATGAATATTGACATAGCAATATGATTCACCCATTATCTACCTATTGTTTTAATTTTTGTTTGTTGGTGTTTAGATGTTTATATATTTCATAACTAGATTTTCTTATTGAGTAAAAAGGGATATGTAGTATAATAGGAAAGTTCTGAGAACAAGCACTCCTCTGCATTAAGGTACTTGTCATTAAATCACCTGTCCACAAAAATGTTTTAAATAAATCTATCAGAGAAATTCAGATTTTCAAAACTATATGGTGTTATGCAATTTGTTACAACTTAGGAGAGGAAGCCATCTTGAGTGATTTACAATAATCATTATGAAGGATATAAAGAGCAATCCCACATTGTTGCTTATGACTGTCAATATGACTGAGTTCTTTTCTTAGTGTCTCAATTTTCTAAATTAAAGTGGAATATTTCCTTCACAGGAGATTCAAGGAGTGAAGTAATTAAAATGTCTGACCCATAGAGGGTATTCAATATGGTTTTTCCTTCTAGAATATGAAGAAAAACATTTAGACTTCTTCGAAGACGTTCACATTTTCTAGAGATGGGCAGCAAAATAAAAGAAAATCTGCTGTAGTCTAGAAGTGACTCTCTTTGGCATTGCTGCAATCTCTGCTTATAACCAGCAAATGGAGTGTGACTCAAGATTCAGAAGAAGGCCATGGGGAAAGCCACTGAAGTAGAATTCTGATGGTTTTAAATGCTGCGCCCAAACTAGCTCCTTCTACTTAATAGCTTTCCATTCCTCCCCCACCAGCTGTTTTCCAAGGAAGGAAAGTTCTCAGCTTCCACTGTTTCCCTTCTTACGTTACTATCCATATTTTCCTTCAACCTAGCTAAAGAGGAGTAGGTGGTTCTCAAATTAAAAGACGGTACTTACACCTGGTCTCCACTCCTGTTTGCTCCTATATTAGTTTTTTTTTTTCTCTAGTAGATTTGGCCTAAGAATGTTAAAACATTCTGAAATATCTACCTTCCACATCTTTCATGTAAAACATTCAGCAGCTCCTGTGGTCCCACTCCAATCACTGTCCAGTGTATCCACTCAGGATTCACATCCCAATTTTCTAACAGTGCCTGTCACCACCTCACCTTTCATTTGCTATGCTTCTCTGTTCCAGCTTTTTCTTTCTCACCAGTGTATCAGAACTGTCTTAGCAAAGACCTCCAATAATCTTTATTTTTCTTGCTGTAGTGGAATTTAAACCTAATAGACTCTTTTCTGTCTGAATTTTTCTTCTATTTTAGTATTGCTGGAACACAATCAATCTGTTACTCTTAAAAACACTTTTGACTTCTTTTTTTTTTAGAATTATTTATTTTATTTTATTTCTTCTTATTATTATTCAATTTGATGAGAGACAGAGACAGAGAGAGAAAGCAAAGCGTGAGGTCCGGGACTCAAATTGTGGTTAGCCAGGTGGGAGTTCAGCACCTTAACCACCATGTCATCAGTCAGGCCCAACACATTTTGACTTCTATAACATCAAAGTCTGGGTCAATGAGTGATATGGTGGCTAAGGTGGCTGGATTCTGCATGGCTGACTGCAGCGAGTCATGGACCAGGTGGCTTGAAAAACACTAGGCATGTGTACATGCATGCCCAAAATCCCAAAAGGGAGGTGAAATGGAGGAGAAGCATAGCAGCATGACTATACCATGGAGGGTGCTATCTCACTTTCTCTCTTCTCTCTCTCTCTCTCTCTCACCTGAGCACACTTGCCCTCTGGCAATTTTTTTAAAAAAATGTATGTGTCTAATTTTTTCCTAGTACTTTATATCTAAATTCTTCTCCTTTGCGTTATGTATAAATGTTAGAATTATACCTAACTTCATGACTTCTTTTCATTTTTTTAACTTCTGTCTATGTAACACTAACCATCCTAAATCCTTCAGACCACTCATTTGCCAATGAATCCTCAATTTATGTTTCCATCTCAAATATCCATCCTGATCTGTTACATTGTATAGTCAGTCACTTTGTGTTATGAATTGTCATGGCTTCATTTCCTTTGGTCTTTTTACCATGCCTTTGCCTTTTAGTTGTACCTTCCCCAACACATTTATTGTAGCTTCCCTTTTCCCATAACCTTTTATGCAAGCATAGATTCCCATTGTGACACTGTACCATAATCAGGACGCAGTTCTCTGAACTCAAACTAAAGGCAGATCTGACTAGTCAAAGGCCACCCCCAGCTATTGGACTTCAGCATCAGCCAGGACCTCTGGCTGTTACTTTCCCAAACATGTGGTTCTTCTGGAATTTCATGAGTATATTCTCTTTGTGACAGTGAGCCCCTGACGTGGTTCTTAATGAGGAGAGTATGAAAATTCTCCCTGGTTTAGAACAGGATTGCTCTATCAGTAAGAGTGAGAGAACATACTTGTTTGGAGTCCATATAATTCCCACATACTATATATCCCGAGTGGTAAAGTTTTCAGGAAAGAAAAAAAAGTGAATTGATATCATGCCTGTGTGATGTACTTTTGATTTTATTATGTATCATTTTATACTGTTTCTTTTTTTTCCCATTTCTACTTAAACTAACTACGGAAGACATCTAATAAAGAGACATGAGGATATCAAACTTTCTCAGAAAGCATCCTAAGCTTTTGAAATGAAGTCATGTTTTTAAAGTGGAAGTTAATTCAAAGTTAGCTTATGCTTTTTATCCCGAGAGTGGGATAAGTAAGTGTGCAATTGATTTTAATTTAATATTCATGGTGTATTATATCTGCCAGAGAACATAAGATTTTTTTTTTTTTTAAAGAAAGAAAGCACAGCCTGGACCTAACCTTATCCTTAGAATTATTGCCAGAATTTCAAGGACACTCTCGAATACTAAAGAACATGTATATAGGAAATAACTTTATAAACACAGTTTTAGAAGATGTAATCTACACAAAACATTCAAAAGCAGCTATGTGCCATGGAGACCTCAAGCTGATCATTTTCTCTGTATCATGATCAACTTTATATAAAAGCAATGTTGATTATGGTTTTTAAACATTTTGAATAATGATATCATATAAAAATCTCAGCTCATCTTCAAGTTTCAAGGTGACATAAGTCTGCTGTGGAATCCTTACATTGTTCACAAAAGTCCCATTTAGGCTGCTTGAAACTTTTGACCAAATGTTCATCTGTAGAGCTATCATAATTGATTACAGCATGTTGCTTATCCACATTACAAGGCTGCAAGATGAGCTCACAGTCATCTCTTCCAACAAAAATCACTTCTGGTGGCAGCCTGTGGCAAGGGCCTCCCTTGCTCACCAAAACCAGGACGTTAAGCTCATTTTCTGCTTAGCTTCTAGGTCTTTGGCAAAGCTACATCATCCCCTCACCATTGAAAGAGGGGACAGATGGGGGAGACGGGGTGCGTCACATCCTGTGAGTACATGAGTCCCATACAAATTTCTACCTGGCATGTGTCTGCACATTTCATGCGTCTGACTCCTTCTTATTCAGCTCTCAGTTCAAATGTCACTTCTTCAAAGATAACTTTGCTGATCAACTAATTTAGTATTGACACCTGCCTCCTATGGAATGTATCATTACATGAAGTCATCCTGTTTATTCATTTGTTCTTTTTCACCTCTCCACCATAGGAACACACTTGGATATAAGCTCCACAAGAATAGGGACAAGGACTGCTTTCATCATTATCAGCATTAAGACCAAGGAACGTGGGGAAGTGACATTCACAACACAAAGTGGTTGGCTATATGATTTTGTTGATATGGTTGATATTTAAGTTTTATTTGTTTCTTCAATGAGCTAGAGACTAAAAAAGTCTTTACACCATGATCTACCACTAGTCCATGTCAGCTCAGGTCATGGGCACACACATATGTGTACATCTGCCCCTCATGCTCAGGGAGACCTAGAACTCAAACCCAGGGCCATCTCCACTAGGTTTAATTGTGCTGCCCCTGCATTACTTCCTGGCCTCCCCAAGAAGGTCGAAATGGAGATATAAGTGAAGGGGTCATTAGCAAATGGGTGATATTGAGACTATGAGGCAGTTAGTATTACACAGGGAGAAGGCATAAAGGTGAGAAGAAGTAAAGCAATGTATTATTGGCTATGCTGTATGTTTGACACGTGACTATGGCACTGCATGACAGAGAATCACTAAATTCTAAGATTAAGTATCCTAATCTAGAAAATGAGCCCAAACCTTACTTACAAGATTACTGAGGTTTAAAGTAAAATTTGTGAAAGTGTTTTATATAAAGAAAAATTCTGGATATATAAGTTTAAAAATATAATGCACATAGGTGCTGTAGATGTACATAGAATAAAATCTGGGTCCAGCCTGGTGGCACAACTGGTAGCAAGTCAAACCCCACTGTTATAAGCCACATGGCTGACTGCAGGTTGAGATTCCTGAGTCAGCTTGAAAACATGCCAGATGCACGTGCTTATGGCCAAGATTCTGATGAACCAGAGGACTAGAGAAAGAAGATCACAGAATGACAAGACCTTGTCAAAAGTGCTTCTTTCCTGGGAACCAGCAGTTAGCATAATGGCTATGTCGCTGGACTCCCACATAGTCGACCGCGGTTCGCGTCCCAGACACGGTGGCTTAAAATTTACACTGGGCATGTATGCATGCCCAAGATCCCGAGAGGAGGATGGAGGAGAAGGCATTGTGGTGTGACCATTCCCCCTGTGGGGTGATTTCTTGCTTTCTGTCTCTATGTCTCTCTCTGTCTGGCGAGCGCACGCACCCTATAGCAAAAAAATCTCTCCAAAAAAAAAAAAAAGTGCTTCTTTCTTCTCTCTTCTCCCTTCTATATGTGTGCATGTGCTTTCTATCATGAATAAAACAAACTTAAAAATGAAAAACTCTTGGACAGTTTTGCTGCCCACAAGCAAAGAAGAGAAAGGCACGAATGAGGAGGAGAGGTACTCTAGATGGTCTCCAAATCCTCGATTATGGAATATTTGGCTCCTCTTTGTACACTTAGTGTGGCTGCTGGAATTGCTTGCAGCATATGGCTGGATTGAGATGTCTGAGAATGCTTTGGGATATTCCCCAAAAGCTTGACAAGTGAGACAGACCCAGAGACCGGAACTGAACCAAGCATCTTGGAGAAAGTGAGGAGTGTAAAATAATTTTTGTGGTTTGAAATTAATTAAAGATAGAAAAAGGAAAAGTGGCTGTCCAGTGCCCCCTTTTATATGTGTGTGTGTGTATATATATATATATACATATATATATATACACACATATATATACATAATGTATGAATAATATATATACATATTCATATATGTGTTTTATATACATATATTATATATACATACATGTAATAATATATACATATTTATATGTGCATATATATATATATAATTCATACATTAAATTGCTATACATCATTTAGATTGTGAAGAGACTTTATCCAGCATGATATACACCTCAGTCCAGCCCAGTCGAGACCATCATATACATCCTTGTCAACAGATAATAAAACTTATCTGTGTCCCATAAGTGTCTTACCTCTCCATTTTCCCCCCAAATTTTCAATGCTCTTCCCTTCTCACAATCTCTTTCCACTTTGTCTCTAGTGTCCATTACATAGAATACTATTCAGCCTATGCTATTACTTCTGCCTACAAGCAAATTCAAAGAGAAATCAGAAATGCTCAAACAGTAAGAACACTGTAGCCAGCCCAAATGGTGGTCAAAATCCTTGATGAAGAAATGCTGAAGGAATTATTGATCCATGCAAAAATGCTGGGACTGACCATGGCTATAATTCAAGATGCTGGACATACTCAGATTCTCACAGGCTCTCATTCAGTCCTAGAAGTTGGGCAACGACCAGCAGATATAATTGACAAAGTCAGTGGGAATCTAAAACTTGACTAGGTCGACTTTTGTGTGCTGATGATCCTTCCATCACAAGTGTTTAAAGTCTATCACATAGTAACAGCTGAAACTGAATTTCTCAGCCAGCAGCTGGTAAAGAGGTTAGGTAGCTGTATCGCACATGGCTGATTGTGTGGCTAGAGTCCAGGACCCAGCAGCTTGAGAAACATGCTGGGTGCATGTGCATGCATGCCCAAAATCTGAGAGGAGAATGGAGGAAAAGGGATTGAGGCGTGGTTGTTCCCTCTGGGGAGGGGGGATGATTTCTCATTTTCCCTCTCTGTTTTTCTCTGGTGGTGCTCATGTCCTATAGCAAACTTACAATTTAAAAAAAAAGAAAGAAAGAAAAGAAAAGGAAAAAAAATGAATTTTTTCTTCCAATTTGAATATTCTTGAGATAAAAATAAAATCTGCTCCTGTGTCCTTCTATTTAAAAAAAAAATGGTGGTACCCTAGATGATAACAGAACCAACCTAGATTTGCTAGTTAGGATCTCTGAGTTCATAGTTCATGAGTTACAATGCAAGGACTCTACTATGAATTTTAGTGTTTTTCTTTTATGTCCCACATACTGCGTACTCCATACCTCAAGTTCTTTTCCATTCCTTTCCATTAATGTGTTAACTTAGAAACTACTGTTAAATAATGAACTGGCATTACATCTGGTTGCGGAAAATCCTATAGGGCTCACTTTTAGAAAGCATTTGGACATATAAAGTAATATTGCTTCTGCAAACAAGTCTATCACTTTTGCCTTCTTCTTCTTCTTTGTGTGTGTGTGTGTGTGTGTGTGTGTTTGTGTGTCTGTGCTCACCAATGACAGCAAAAGAGGAAAATAGGAAGCATCCTCCAGTGCAATGTAGTCATACTAGAGTCTTTTTTCTGTTTCTCTATCAAATCATGCTTGTGGGCATACTGGTATGTTTTCAAGCCACTGGAACCAGAATTTAAATGGTGATTGGCCTTCTGGAATCAAGTTCACTACTTACACACAGTGCTTAACCACTGTGCTATGAGGCTATCTTACACTAATATGTTTTTAATAATTATTACTCTGTTTTATACATGCAATCACTACACATCACTACAGCTTGTAAAATTAATTTACCCAATGTGACAGACTTCCCACTAGTCCAGTTGAAAAATAATACACATTATCAACAGACAACCCTCCATTTCTGCAGCCCTCAAATGTCTTGCCTCTCTATTTTCTCCTTGATTCTTTTCTTCTCACTCTTACCCATCTCCCACCCTCTTCCCACAATGTCTCTAGTATCTCTATCCATTTCCCATGTTTCTAGTTCCTCTAACTTTCAGTTTCCACCATAGAATGTGTGGAGACATACAATGTCTACTACTTTTATGTCAGTGTGCCAAAGGATAGTATTTTGATATAAATACTATTTCAATTATTTTTTTAAATATATACAGTTAAAAAGGAAACAAGAAAGAATATGACAGCTTTCCCTTTGGCCTTCCAATTTGAAAGAAACTTCTTCTTTCTCAATAATAAAATAGGTTGGGTGAAATAATTTAAAAGCAAGTAAGAAGGTTCTGGCAGGTGGCATGGTGGCTAAGGACACTGGATTCTCATATGGCCGACTATGGTTCAAGTCCCAGACCTGGTGGCTTGCTTTGTCCCTCTCCCTTTCTCTGTCTCTCTCTCTCTCTCTCTCATCAGATTAAATCATAATAAGTGAAATTAAGTTAAATAAATAATTCTTAAAAAAAAAAAAAGGCAAGTAAGAAGAACCCCAGCCATGGTAGCATGCATTAGTTGATGCTGCTACTTGGAAGGCTAAAGTCCCCACAACACAAAAATAATTTGTTTTAAATTAAATAAATAGAAAGATACACACACACACACACACACACACACACACACACACACATCCTAAAAAATATGTTTAGAATAAACCTTTTTTTTTTCTTATAAACAAGTTTGAGTCCAAAGATTACAAGTGTGATTTGTAAATGCTTCACTGACCCATAGGTATTTATAGATTGAAAAGGTTCAAAGGGATATATATGAAGTTAGAAAATTTTAGACCATATTTAAGTGATTTAAATGCATAAGCAAATTCAGTCAGGGAGGAGTCAGTTTTATCAGGGACACTCTCTCAGCAGTCTATTAGATCAGGACACTCCTAGTGACCCAAATGTCACCTACCACAGAAATCTAACCTGCTCTCACTCTCAGCAGTATGTAACATTGTTTTCTCTGCTTCTCGTTTCATATGAATACTAAAACTTCCCACTTTTCTAAGAAAATTTATTAAATATTTTTCTCCTCCACAAAACTGATAACTTCTACAAGTCAGAAAGTTTATATCTTAAGGTGGGTGGTACATAAATGGCTATAGTTTTTATTATCTGTATCTATTTTATTTTATTCTTATTCATGGCTATCCTTGGAGTCTACGCAAATATAGGGACTTTTCCCTTACTGTATCATATTCCTCCTCTTTTATTTTTTGAGAACTTAACGATTGTTTGTGGGTCTTGCTTTTCCCCTAGCTCTATTGTCATATTGTATGTATCTGTAGCAACTCTTGTTACTGCTGCAAATAATGTAATATGAACATGGAAACCACACAGGTACCCTCTGGATTAAAATAAGACTGTGGATCTTTCTAAATACTTGTCTGGCAAAGCCTCTTGGGAAAGAACTTGGTCACATCTCTCTGGACTTCTCAGTGGCCTTCTTTATATTTCATTTTGACATATGTATGATTTATTCAGTATTTTATTGAATGTGTATTGGGATCAGACTTACTTTATAGATGAGGACATTGAGTTTCAGGAAGTATTTCATAACTTGTTTAGGTCTACACAGTTCTCTCTGGCAATGCAGAGATCACAGTTCTGTCTGACCCAGAACCTAGTTTCTCATTGTGCTCAATGAAATAACATCTTTCTGACTTACTATTTATCAAACATTTTATTTGGAAATATTTTTTTAAAAGTCTCTATGTAGGGACCAGAAGATGGAGTAATGGTTACATCACCAAACTCCTACGGAGTCAACTACAGTTTGAGTCCAGGATCCAGCAGCTTAAAACTCACACCAGGCATGTGTGTGTGTATGCCCAGAATCTCAAGGAGAGAATGGAGGAGAAGAGATTGTGGCATGGACACCTCCTGCCCCTGTGGGGTGATTTCTCACTTTCTGTTTCTCTGTCTCTGTCTGTCTCTCTGGCAAGCCCATGTGCCATATAGCAAAAATCACTCTGAATAAAAAAAGGCCCTTTGTGACTTTTTATCACACTTTACACTGGAACTTCCAACATAATGGATATTATGCTTGTCTTAGCACCAATACAAAAGGATACAAGGTCCTAAATTGTCAAAAGAAATATACACACATTCATACACCCAAAGAGAAGAAACACTGAGCAAGATACCTATGAAATTTCTCAAACATATCTTTAAATACTTTACGAATTTGGGGCTTTAAAATAGCAAAGCTGAGTTAACATTTGGTGTAGTGGTTAAGGCGCTGGACTCCCACACAACCAACAACGGTTCTAGTCCCAGACCCAAAGGTTTGACACTCATGTTGGGCTCATGTGTGTGCATGCCCTATACCACAAGAGGAAAATGGAGAAGAGGGATTATGAGTCACGCCTCTGTGAGATGATTTCTTGCTTTCTGTCTCTCTGTCTTTCTGGTGAGTGCACAAACACTATAGCAAAATTACTAAAGAAACAAAAATAGCAAAACCTGAAACAGATTGCTAAAATCTCTATTGTCTGTTAGAAGGTCACTAAATAAATATTCATTAATTCAACAAATAATTCTGGAGACCATTTATGAACCAGGTGCTATTGAGGTGGCTGGGTAACAACATAGTTGTGAAAAAGACAGCCAAATTCATGTTCTCATGGGTTGGATGTATGTTTGTGCATAAGCCGTAATGGCTCTCCTGACCTTGGATCAAGCCGAGAGCTTTTCTACCACTGAGTATAAGCAGATGCTTTGCCCTCCAGCTGGAATGCTCTGGCCTAACACCTTCTGAAGCCCCACCCAGAAAACCCACTGTAGCTGTCAAGCTCCTATTTTCTTTCAATTCTCAA
Organism: Tupaia belangeri chinensis; assembly: GCF_000334495.1. Lineage (NCBI taxonomy): Eukaryota > Metazoa > Chordata > Mammalia > Scandentia > Tupaiidae > Tupaia > Tupaia belangeri. Next base: position 557,751 of record NW_006204001.1, on the reverse strand, counting down.
CTTAAATGTCATTTCCTCTCTCTAGGAATATATTACATTTTATTGAAATGACATATTTATTAGGACCAGCAGTTGGCATAATGGCTATGTCACTACACTTCCATGTAGTTGACCATGATTTGAGTCCCAGACACGGGACTTAAACTCATGCCAAGCGCATGTGCATGCATGCCCATGATCCTAAGAGGAGAATGGAAGAGAAGGGATTGTGGCATAGCCATCTCGCCTGGGGGGATGATTTCTCACTTTCTGCCTCTGTCTTTCTGACAAGCACACATGCCCTATAGCAAAAAACTCTCAAAAAAAAAAAAAGAAATAACATGTTTATATATGTGTGTTTACTTGCTTAAAAGATGTCTCTCTACAATGTGTAAATTTTTAATGTGCAAGAGTCTTATTTATTCTACTTACCTACTCACCAATCTATACTCAGCACCTAGTCCTAGCACCTGACAAAAGTAGCCCCCATGATTCAGTTCTTGTTTCTTTAATACCTAGATGATAAAACAATACTACCGAGACCTCTAGATTTTTTTCTTTAGCCTCCAACAGTAAGGTAATAAAAACAGGGAAAATTCCAAATAAAGAAAATTTGTAAGAAGTTCAAGTTTTTGGGATGGTTTATGCTGACATGACCTTGACTTGGGACAGGAGGCAGTCCAGACAATTGCAGGACTCTAAAAAGAAAGATGCTGCTAAAGATCAGGCTTTTCAAATTCTGAAGCTCCTTTAAAAATAGGTGACCAAATACTGCTTGTCTTCTAATAGAGTCGCTAGACCTTTCATCCAGTGTCTCATGCATAAATGAAGACAACGCAAGTGTCCTTTGCTTTTGAGGAGTTGTAGAAAGAAGAACAATATATTTCCTGGAAGGAAAAAGAGATGAGCAATCATTTATTGAGCACATTTTCTGGTCAAATTGAAAAGTGTCATATTGCCTTTATCTTGTGGAATACTGTTATATTCATCCCCTTGAAGGAAGAATAGGGTTAATTCTGCTTTAGAGATGAGTAAACTGAGGCTCAGATATTAAATTATTCTTCCATATCATAGTTTTACTGAACTATAAGCCTTTCATAAGTAATTTCAAAGCCATGCATTTCTAATACACTAAAATTTTATAGACACTGGAAGTCATAGTACAAAGGATTACAACACAGATTATGTAGTGCTCTAAAAGTCAATCTTTATAAGTAAATATTCAAGAAACAAACACAAATTTTGTTATAGGTTCATTTTTGCTTTTACATTTGGCATTATTAATAAAAATTTTATGGTCACTAGACATCATTGGCCAAATCCTCACAAATCATAATATGTAGATTACACAGAAAGTGGATGAATATGGAAGATTTTCTGCTGAGTGAAGCAAACCAGGCTATGAAGGAGAGACATTGTATGTCTCCACCTAACATGTTCTGAGTGTCCGCACTCTATGACCATAATTGAATGACTAGAGAATATAGAAACATAAAAAATGGTTATAAATACCAGATATAGTGTGGGAAGAGGGTGGTTGAAGGAGAAGAGTCTGAAGGAAGACATTAAGGATAAAGTAGAGAGGCAAGGCATTTATGGGACAAAGCAATGAGTTATTATCTGTTGAAGATAACGTGTATAGTATTCTCAACTAGACTGGTGAGAAATGCATTCATGTTGGAATATTCGCTTTGCAAGCTAAGTGACATATATGATTGAATGTATAAGAGAAATTGAATGAGATCATCACATAATTTAGGCCTAATAGCCCATTCTGTCTTGAATCATGTCAAAAATGTAATTATTTCTCTATATGAATAGTAATATATTTTAATTATCTTGCGTTTTTGAGTAGGACTCTGTTCGTTATATTGTTTTTTTTTTTTTTAAGTATTATCTAGCAAAACAACATGGTTGTTCACTCACAACTGGTTGGAAATTATTTCTACCCATTTGAATTATGGTCTTAATAGAAACATACACATATACAAAAAGTGAGAGTTAAAGAGAAGCAGTTTATCAAGGTTAACCAAAGAACTACAAAAACTAACTTCACCATGGATACCATAGGTCTATATACTGGGTCATTGGAAAAGTCATAATGTATTTTTCTATGCAAAAACAAAATGCATCATGACTTTTCCAATGTCCCAATGTTTTTTACCTGTCTTAAAATGGAATTAAATATTGAAGAAAATGACTCAATATGGGTGAACTTAAAAGAGAATGCAGTGTTAGAATTAGTCATTTATCTGGTGACATTTGCAGAGTATGAATCTCTTGAAAAACATCTAAAACAGTGGTAATATTGATTTGGTATCATAGCTGCACTCATCCATTCCCTAGAAATTTAAGTGTTCTCTTCATTTTCTTACTTTTCATCTCTAGTCTTCCATTATCTTCAAATGGCATTGCATATACTACAATGTGTTGGGAGCACTAAAACATGGTAATGAGAATGGTCATTAGCAAATGTGATTAGTAATTTTCCATGCTCTGATCTTGTCCTTCCAGATGTCTACATTTGACTAACAAATCAAATTTTTATTTCCGACTGGAAATAAAAGTGGGAAGTTGACGTTCTTCACTTACCATCCTAAGGTATCAAGATGTTTAGTCATTTTTAGAAGAAAAATCTATTTGTCCTTGTTAAGCCTACCATTTAGTTCTATTCACTGTCACCATTTTAAGTGGTACTAAGTCACTTGATCCTGATTCAAAATCCCCAATTAATTTCAATAGCAATTCTGAATACACATTTAATAGCAGGATCAAAGGTGGTGAATTCTGTCCTCATTTCACAAAATCATCTTGTGCTATCCCAGGAATCATTTCCCTCAGGGACAACCACATAGACAGAGTGAAACAATTGTTGTGAAGGGTTTCTTTGCATCAACTTCATTTTTAACTACTAATCAGAGAAACTTAATTAGATGTGCTATTTTCTTATTCCTCAATTTTTGAAATAGAGGCTTGAAAAGAATTCTTCTTCACTTGTTCTAATTATCAAGTCTAGTTTCAGTGCAGATATAAAATTTGGGTGTTGATTTTCCTGACATCTCAAACTAAAATTTTCAGGTGAAAATAAAACTATCAGAAACTTAGTTATTTGTAATAAAATTATGCTAGCTGTACTTGACTAGATTGCTTTAGAACTAAAGCTTTGAAACCTGTCACAGGTCTTAAAAATAAAATTGCTTGAGTAGCTGAGGAGAACTGTATTAAAATGCAAATTTCCAGCTGTTAATATTTCTTCAAAAACCAATAATCCCTCAAGGCCACCAATATGTCATAATACTTAATGGAAAAATATCCCTTAGGCAGAATGGCCTTTCTAAGTTGACTTTTGATTAAACTTAAAATATTATATGGCAAAAAAAATTTAAAATAAAAAAAAGAAACATAAATACAGGACTCAACTGAAATGTCATCCATTATACAACTAGGTGGAAAAGAGAGTGAGATGCATCTTACATCACTAGTTTGTAAGTAATACACCTTTTGAAGATTAGCAAAGTGTAACTATAATACAAAACACGTATCTTTTTTAACAGAACTCAAATATTATATAATTGTGTTGTGTGTTAGTGTGTGTGTGTGTGTATATATGTATATATACACTTTAGAATCAGTAAGGGGAATTATATTAGCAAAATAAACACACTGGATAAAATTACAAAAAAAATCTAGATAACATTTAAAAACTAGACATAAGAATCAAATAGATGGCTCTTCTGCAACAATGCACAGGTGACACCAACAACTGGAATTCTGGAAGCCACACAGAAGGCCTAAGGTCAGTTCCTAGGCCAACCTGAACACATTGAGCATGGTTTCAAGCACCTATAATACTAGCTAATTAGCAGACTGGGACAAAAAGATTGAGATACAGGGAAACTTTTTCAAGAACCCTGATCTCTGAGTCTCCCTGTTTCTCCCTCTCATAAAAAAAATACAAAAATTTAATAGGTATACTTTGAAATAATATTTCTATAGGTACTAGAATATAGAAAATGCATTTGTGAAGTTTGGTTTTTGCTGTAGTACCATATGGAATTTGTGAGAAATGAAACCTAATTTTATTTTCAGTGAGCCAAATCTACATACCAACAACAATCTACAATTTAAAAACCACCCAAACATTTCCTGTGGATTTATTAAAAATAATCACTCAGAAACATAAACCTATAAATGAATGACATTCTTTAAAACATTATTTGAATTTCTCCTAGGCTAGATCAAGGATTTTCTTTGTTTTGTTTTTTAACAGTTTTGGTTTAAAAATTAAGTTGAAGGGGCCAGCAGGTGCCATGGTGGTTAAGGCGCCACATAGCCACAATAGCCACATAGCCAACTCCACATAGCCAACTCCATGGTTTGAGTCCTGGACTTGGCAGTTTGAAAATCATGCAGGTAATATGTGCATGTATGCCCCATATCCCAAGAGGAAAACATGCAGGGACCAACAGTTAGAGTAAAGGCTCTGTCACTGGACTCCCATGTAGTCGACCATGGTTCGCATCCGGGACCCAGTGGCTTAAAACTCATGCCGCACGCATGTGCGAGCGTGCCCAAGATCCTGAGAGGAGAACGGAGGAGAAGGGATTGCAGCATGGCCACCCCCCTGGGGGACGATTTCTCACTTTCTGTCTCTCTGTCTCTTTCTGTCTGTCTGGCGAGCGCACATGCCCTATAGCAAAAACCTCTCAAAAAAAAAAAAAAGAGGAAAAGGTACTGTGGCATGTTCCTTCCTCCTGAGAGCCTGGGGGTGATTTCTCACTCTCCCTTTCTCTTTCTGTTACTCTCTGGGGAGTGCACATGCCCTATGGCAAAAACCTAAAAAAAAAAATTAAGTTCAATTCACTCTTTTTAATTCAAAACTAGATAAATACCTCTGAAATGTATTCTGCCATCTAAAGTATTATCTGTCTTCTCAACTGCCATTATTTTTGCCCCAAAGTGTCACTCACCTATCAATGAATGGCAACAAAGGGACTAGTTACCCATATGAGTTTGTGTGCTTGTTCATGTGTATTGATCAATGAAATTTCACTTATCTCTAGATAATAGATAACCTTGTTGGTGTAGCTGAGGTCCTGGTGTTGAATATAAGTGGTCCCAGACTGCAAATAACCAGTTAGCATATGATAAATCATGTTTCAGGTTTGAAATACTATCCTGATAAATAAACACGAATGGTATTTTCAGTTTAAAAAACTCCATCTGTATGAAAGCCAAATCATTCATTTCAGTTAATTAGCATTAAACTTAGTCAAATAAATAAAAGTTTTCATATAATGTTAAATAGATACTTTTTTAAGACTTGCCTTTTCTTGCTATTGCTCCCCTTCCTATTTTTTAACAGAATTTAAGTTGTGTGAACCTTATGAAGTAAAAAACTTTCATGACAAATGAAATGAGAATAATAAATCAGAAATCATACCACTTTTGATATTAATATCTGTTAATAAACAGATCTTTAAAAATGAACTGGAATTGGGGATGTCATAGTGGTTACTTCACTTGACTCCCAAATGATCTACAGCTATTTGAGTCCAGGACCTGGTGACTTGAAAACCTAAGTTGGGAATTATTCAACAAAGTATCTAACCAGTACAACTAAAAATCTCTTGCTCTCTCTTTCTCTCTAGAGTGCATGCACCTTTATTAAAAACAACTGTCAAGGTTATCAAAAAAAGGAAAACTGAGACTCATAGATTGGAAGATGAATGCCTAAAAGCAACGTGGTGTACAGATTTGGGTCCTTGAACAGAAAAGGACATTGATAGGGGAGGAGTAAACTCTAAATAAACTTTGTATGTTAATTTCTTAGATTTCATAAGGTTTTATAATTATGTAGCATGTTGATATTAGAGGAAGTGATACATGAGAACTCCCAGTACTATATACAATACTTGTATAAATCTAAATTTATTTCATAATTAGATTCTTTTAACCCCATAAGGAAACTCCAGGACCAACAGTTTACTAATAATTTCTATTAAATATTAAAAAAGAATTAATGTTAGCTTTCACAACTGTAAAAAAAATATGAGGGAACATTTTTCAATTCATTATTTGAACTCAGAGTACAACTGACATGAAAACTTAGCAAAAACATTACTAGTTAGAGAAAATATAAACTAATCAGGGAACAGCAGTTAGCGTAATGGCTATGTCGCTGGACTCCCATGTAGTCGACCAAGCTTCGAGTCCAGGACCTGGCGGCTTAAACTCACACCGGGTGCATGTGTGTGCGTGCCCAAGATCCCGAGAGGAGAATGGAGGAGAAGGGATTGTGGCATGCCATCCCCCCCGGGAGGTGGTTTCTTGCTTTCTGTGTCTCTGTTTCTCTCTTTCCGGCGAGCACACGCACCCTACAGCAAAATAAACTCTCCCAAAAAAAGTATATATACATATAGATTAATCATAACCATAGATTTAAAATCCTCACCAAATTAGCAACAATATAAAAAGAATAATGGATTGCAACTGACTAGGTTTGTCACAAAGTTGTAAGCTTAAGTCAACATTTGAGGGTCAATCAATATTAATTAGTAACCATACATATTAGGTGAATAAAGATGACAAAAAGAGCATTTTAAGAATAACATGAGTCTGATGACAAAGTGTGTTTCCAAAAGGGCAGGATCCATGTATTTGGATAACCCCAGCGGCAGCAGGGGCAAGAAGTCTTAAGAGAAGTAGAATGCAGCAGCCCTCTGGGCCTTGGATATTGCAGTTGATAATTGCCAACTGCGAGGACCACGTTAGGCATACTGAGCCATCTGCAGGAACCGCGTTATGGATCTTTGCCTAGAATAACAAGCTAACCGGGTGTCTACGACTTGGTCTACTGTGGCTTAGAAGCGTCTGTAACCACGCATTTCACTTCTACTGCATCTCTGGCTCAAAGCACAGGTGAGTGTGTCCCTTGGGCAATAGTAGGAATTCCAAAAGTATAGGCACACACACAAAAAAAACACAATTCCTTCAAGTTTAACTCTTTGTTACTTAATGACTTGCCCTCCCGTTACTTGATTATAAATTAGCTAGGAATGTGTGTTTTCTGCTTTGCCTTTTTAGTTTGTTATTCCTGCAGCCACGTTGTATTCTGTGTCAAAGTCCAGTTGGATTCTTGAAAACAAAACAAAACAATATATAATACCTATTCAGGACAGAAAGTTTCAGTAATCTAGAAACATGATGTAACAATGACCACTTTATTTATAAAGGGTATCCATGAAGAAACTACAGTTAAAATTACACACATTTATTGGTGAAATACTGACTACTTTCTTCCTAAAATCAAGAACATTGCAGACAATCCAATCTAATTTTTACCACTTCGATCCAGTATTGTACTAAAGTTCTAGCCAATGCAACAAGTAAGAAAACGTCATTGTAAGAGTAAAAGAAGAAGAAAATTTATTTTATTAATTTTATTAATTTCACATTTTTTACCTTTTTTTAGTGCCTTCTTCAATGAGGAAAATAGTGTCTAGTATACAATTTTATTTTCTTCTTTTTGTTGGACTGTGGTTTCTTAGTTCAGGTTTTATTTCTTTTTTTGTCTTTTTACTATTTTTTGGTTATTTTCTTAATTATTGCCCTAGGATTTTAATATGTATTTTAATTTTAAAAATTATTTCAGGTTAATATTAATTTTAAAATACAGAAACTTTGGTTTATTATCGCTAAATGGCCTCTTTTGTGTTAATATCGTTGTATATAATGATATTCTTTTTGTGTTGTAAACCCAACAGCACTATTTTATAGTTTAAGCAATTTTTAAAAAATTAGTTAAAAAAGATAAACTAAATATTTTTATATTGTGTTATACAAAGTGTATTCAAAAAGTTAACCAAAAAGTTGTATTATGAAAAAAAATGCATGGATTTCATAATTTTCTGCAAAAAACTGTCTATATTTTAATTTGAGTTTTTCTCAAACTTTCTTAAATATCTTCATGTTTACTTAAATAATTACTTCTGGTGCTATGTATCTTTTTGTGTGTGTGGACTTTTACATTCTGGTATCATTTTTATTTCAGAATTAAGGACTTTGAGAATTTCTCATAGATCAATTAGCAGCAAAATTGTGGTTTTTGTTTATCAGAGAATGTCTTTTTTTTAACTTTAGTTTTTAAGGTGTAGTTTTACTTAGAATAAAATTGCTTGATAGTTTTTATTTCCTTTCTCAACATTACATGTGCCATTCAATTTTCTTCTGGCCATCATTGTTTCTAATAAAACATTAACTCTTAATCTTAAAATACTTCTTTTTTCTATATGTGATATGTGAATATACCCTGGCTGCTTTCAAGATTTTCTAATTGTATTTGCTATTCATCAGTTTATGATATGTTTAAGTGTGGATCTCATTGTGTTTATCTTATTTGAAGTCATTAAACTTCTTAGATATATAATTTAATATTTTTCCTCAAATGTGAGTAGCCTTTAACAAGTATTTCTTCTTCTTTATTTTTTTGAGAGAGATTTTTTTCTATAGGGCATTGTATACTTGTCAGAGACAGAGACAGAGAGACAGGAAGTGAGAAATCACCCTCTGCTGCAATCTCTTCTCTTCTATTCTCCTGAGATCTTGGGTATGACCATGCTACAATCCCTTCTCTTCCATTCTCCTGGGATCTTGGGTACATATGCACACATGCTCAGCATGAGTTTCAAGCCACCAGGTCCAAGACTCAAACCATGGTTGGCCATGTGAGAGTCCAGCAACGCAACCACTATGCCATCTGCTGACCCCCTCTAACTAATATTTTCTCAAATTATTTTTTTTTTTTTTTTTTTTTTTTTTTTTTTTTTTTTGAGAGGTTTTTGCTATAGGGTGCATGCGCTCGCCAGAAACACAGAGACACAGAGACAGAAAGCAAGAAATCACCCCCCAGGGGGATGGCCATGCCGCAATACCTTCTCCTCCATTCTCCTCTCTGGATCTTGGGCACACACACACACATGCCCAGCATGAGTTTAAGCCACTGGTTCCAGTACTCGAACCGCAGCTGACTACATGGGAGTCCAGTGACATAGCCATTATGCTAACTGCTGGTCCCTCTAACTAATATTTCTGAACTTGTTTCTTCTTTTCATTCCATGGTGTACCCATTATAAATATATAAATAACTTTAATGGTCTCTGAAGTCTTATTTACTTTATTTTTTTCTTTCCTTCCTTCTATTGATCTATTCTGCTTTTCAACTTCTTTCTCATCAGACATGTTATTTGGACTAATTAACTATTTTTATTTTAGAAACCTTTCAACTCCAGAATTTTTATTTCCATCTGGTTCTTTATTATCATTTAATTTTATTTATTGATACTCTTATTTGATGAATCATTATTGTCATACTTTTTTTAAATGTTTTTTTAACTTTTTCCTATGTTGGGCTGTTTTCCTATTTTATTGTATGTCTCATAATCATGCTGGACATTGGACATTTTGATACTATATTGTAACAACTCCGAATTCTTATCTTTTGTTTTATTGTGTGTATTTTGTTTTTATTTATTTATTGTTTTTACTTATTTGCCTAATACAGTAGAGACTGTCTCTCTTGCTGTGTAAAGTATTTTTTGTTTTTGATTTTGCTTATTTTTTAGAAGTTGCTCCTGGATCAATAAAAGCTAGTGTTCAGCCATTAATTGGTAAGGATTGTGGTTAAACCTTTTAAAGAAGTTAAGTTTTGGCAGTTTGCTAATGGATCTGTGTGTGGATTGGGGAATTATTTCCAACCTTAAGTAGATTACAAGTATGTTCTGGATTTTACTTCCCATCGTAAAAGGTTGCTGATTCACTCAGGAACGAAATACAGTACTGAGAGAACTGGTAATATCTTCAGCTATAAACATTTTCAAACAATTTCAACTAATATCTCATCCCATGGGCATAATTTGATTAAGAGGCATCATAGAATTACCTGTAAAGTTTTTAAAGTTAAAATTGATAATCTGTCCCAATAAGGTTTGGGTACTTTGTCTCTTCTACAATCTCTGTGAGTTTGTGACTATTTAGACCAATAGATATGGCCAAAGTGATACTTTTTGACTTCCTCTCTTGATGTTGTGAGTCATTGTATAAGAAGCCCAACTCTTTTATGGCCATATGCTGTAACTAAATCACATGAGAAAATTACAGGTTCCAGCCCTAGCCAAGCCCAGTCTTTGAAATGTCACATGCTCAGTGCCAACCTTCCACGTTTCTAATTGTTCAAATCATCTCAAACAACCCAATCTTCCTATCTCAGACCCCAATGATCAGGGAGATAAGACAGATTATCGGGACCAGCAGTAGGCATAATAGCTATGTTGCCGGACTCTCATGTAGTCAACCGTTGTTCAAGTCCCGGACCCAGTGGCTTAAACTCACACTGGACGTGTGTGCGTGAGTGCCCAAGATCCGGAGAGGAGAATGGAGGAGAAGGGATTGTGGTGTGGCCATCCCCCTCTGGGGGGTGATTACTCCTTTTCTGTCTCTCTGTCTTTCTCTTTCTGGCAAGTGCACACACCCTATAGCAAATACCTCTAAAAAAAAAAAAAAAGAGACAGATTATCACTTCTATTTCTTGTCTGGAATCTTATTCCATAGAATCCACTAGTATAATTATTTTTTCTGATGACACTAGGTTTTGAACAATAAATAACTGGAATGAATGCACGCAGAAATTTCATACATATAAAGATTACATATTCATAGAGCACAGGGGAATTGCTCTTCATACTAACACAGAAATGAATTGCTTATAGCTTCCAAATTTCATAACCTACATAGACGGAGTTCTGTGCTGTAATAGAATTTTTAACTTAGCTGCATCATTTCCTAAAGCAAATGTGTTTTAAAATAATTTTATAAAACCTGGGAAAACACCATAATATCTTAGATAATTACTTGTGACCTTTCTGTCAGAAATTATTCTTTTAAAAAATAAACAGCTGAAAGATTTTGAGTTTTTTTTCTCCCCTTTTTAGTGGTTTTAAAAACAACCGCTTAATATTCACAAGTTTTAAAAGAATCTCTCAAGAGGGCAGATCCTTATATCCGTTCAACAGAAGTGGTGAATATGAGAAATCAGTGACCAATATGATAATTATATTTTTAGTTTACAGAGCCCATTCATATGCATTTTTATTTGTTCTTCATAATTATCTTAAATGGTTCAAAGAGAAATTTTTTATGGATCGTGTTAAAGTGCATAAACTGAGGCTCAAAATCACGAAGCGATATCCTAAGATGTCACTAATTATTCACTAATTAAGACATATTCAAATTTAGACCTCAGTCTAACAACCTTGAAAATGTACTTTAAATAAGATTTAATATATATTACCACCTTTGTGTCACTGTTTTTACTATTTTTTCAGTTATACAAATTGTACAAAGCACTATTTATTAGGTTGTCAGGAAAGTCAACATATTTTTCTATGCAAAAATGTGTTATGACTTTCCCAATGACCCAATAGAATTATTACTATACTGACTACTAAGATGTGATTTCTGTTTTCTTTTTTAATTTTCAAGAGGGTGGATGTAATTCTGAGAGAGAAAGAATGAGAGAGAGAGAGAGAAAAAGAGAGAGAGAGAGAGAGAGAGGAAAAGAGAGATAGCACCCCCAGGGTGCATGGCGATGCTACAATTCCTTCTCCTCCACCTCTCCCTCCTTTCAGGTCTGTAGGCATGCTCATACATGCACTCCACATGCTTTTTAAGCTGCCAGGTCCAAAACTTGAACAGTTTAGTCAGTCATGTGAAATCTAGGTGCCTTAACCACCACGCAACAGGCTGATTTAAAATGGATCTCTAAAGGCAGACGGAACTAACACATGTTGAATGCTACGTGCCTGGGAGTGCATCTGAGTAATTCTATCTTCATTTTTGTATAATAAAATTCATTAATAAGATAGTATTGGGGACTAGACAATGGTGCAGCAGTAAATCTCAATGTCCTGTGAGGATAATCCAACTGAGAATGTTCCAGGTTTATGTCCAGAGACCTCCTTGAAAATACTAGACTTATGCATGCCCATAATCTGGGGCTTGCCGAGACTAAGGATGGATGATGGCTTCAAGATTCTGTTCAAGGGAAAGTCTCTTGGACACTCCCTTCTGTTTCTCTAGTTCATGGAAGAATAAATGAATTAACAAAAGAAAAAATGAACATGTCAACTTTTAGAAAGATGTTCCTTATTTAGGGAACAGATGAAGTTTGAGTTAACCTTACTGAAACCAGCGTTATACCCCTCTTACTTTGCCAGTCAGTCCTCTAAGAATTAATTATCAGCTTTCTTTGTCAATTTGGCTAGGTAACGATCCTCAGTTATCCAGCTAAACAGTAACCTAGATGTTGTTCTGGAGCTACTTTATACTGTGGCTGAAGTTCATACTAGCTGACCTTAGGTAAAGGAGATTATACCTGAAATTTTCCTATCCGTTTTTAAGGCCTTAAGAACTGAGGTGAGGTTTCCCTGAAGTAGGAGAGATTGTGCCTGTGGACAGCAACTCCACTGATGCCCAGTGCTCCAGTATAGCCTTCCTGAAAGCCTGGCCAATGGGTGTCAGTCTTACCTAGTCAGCCTCTTCAATCCTTCAGAGCAATTCTTTGTAATAATTCTAGAAATAATACGTCTACTGGTTCTGTTTCTCTGGTTGGTCCCTGAATGATATATAACCCAATCACTTAAATGTTCTGAGCCTCAGTTTCATAAAGCTTATCATTACCTATGAAAATTTTTTTTGCTAGTTCTACATGTGATCTCTTACACAATTGCGATTTTCTAGTTCCCAGTAACTGGCATCTTTGCAGGATCTTCAGCAATATTCTAAATGTCTCAGGATATAGCAAGAAATTTACCTGTTCTTTCATTCTCCCTAGAAAACTAGAAAGTGTGTCACCCAGGCCAAAGGAGTAGAGAATTTTAATAAAAAATTGTTAAGAATATCAAGTACAGCCAGAATATTCATTTCATTTATGTAACAGGTTGAATTTATGGCTCTTGTCTTCCAGTTACTTCCTTCTACCATTCAATAATTTTTTATCATATCATGAATACGCCAAATAAATTTCTTGAAAGGCCTAATAGGGTCAACAGGTAGTGTGGAGATTAAGGCTCTGGATTCTTACATGGCCGGCTTTGTGGTTCAAGTCCTGGACCTAGCAGCTTGAAAATCACACCAAGCATATGTACAAGTGTGCAAAAATCGCCAGAGGAGAATGGAAAAGAAGAGATTGTGGCCATTCCACTTAGGGAGTGATTTCTTACCTTTCTTCTCTCTGTCTCTCTCTGTCTCTCTCTGATGGGCACACATGCCCTGTGGCTAAAACAAAACAAAACAAAAAAGTAGGCCTAATAAAGGCAAGCAAACTGTTAGAACTCAAAAGAGATATTGATTTTCAGGTTTTCAAAAAGTAGATATAACACAATACTCTACCAAATCAACATGAACTTTTAAAAAAATTTTATTCTTCTGGAGTCAGAAGGTGGCATAGTGGTTAAGGGACTGAATTCCCACATGGTCAACCACAGTTTGAGTCCTGAGCCCAGTGGCTTGAAATTTATGCTGGGGGTATGTGTGTGCAAGCCCAAAATCCTAAGAGGAGAATGAAGAAGGGATGGCAGTGTAGCCATCCTTTTGGGAGGTGATTTCTTGCTTTCTGTCTGTCTCTCTGTCTCTTGAACCAGCACATGTGTCCCATGGCAAAAATCACTCTAAAAAAGTGTATTTCTTCCATGAATGAGAGACAGAAAAAAAAACACATATATCACTCCCAACACCAGGATCCACCCCAGTTTCAGCCAGCACCAGACCATGGACATTTCATGTCCAGTATCCTTAGAGAGATTTCCCAGACCAAAACCAGGAACTTTCCTATGTAGGTCAATCTCACAGAGCATTGCATTTTAACACTGTACCATTGTCTGGTGCCCAACATAGACTTCTGTTATCTTGGAATAAATCATGGCTAAAGTATTTAGAAATAAGAATAAAAAATATGAGAAAAAAGTGGATTTTCCTTTTTTCTTTAGTTTAAAAAAAAAAGGAGGGATTTTTGCTATAGAGCATGTGTACTCACCAGAGAGACAGAAAGATAGAAAGTGAGAAATCGTCCCCTGGGAGGATGACCATGCAACAGTCCTTTCTCCATTCTCCTCCTGGGATCTTGGGCATGTACGCACATGTGCTCAGTGTGATTTCGAATCTGCTGCTCCAGGATTTCAAATACATTCAGCCATGGTAGAGTCCAACAACATAGCCACTACACCAGCTGAAGGTCCTCCTTTTTTTCTTTATAAGCCAAATAGGTAAGGATAAAAGATTTAACTAAGTAGACATCAATAAACTTTGTACCTTAGTTCCTCCATGTATTATAGCTGCTCATTAATGTAAAGGTTCTATTTGTATTTTGTGGAGGCAGAGTTATTAAGTAGAGATTTTTGTGTTTTGCTTTTAAATTCGCTACAGGGCATGTGTTATTTTCAGAGAGAGACAGAGACACAGATAGAGAAATGAGAAAGCCCCTCTAAGGGGGGATGACTAGCCACAATCCCTTCTTCTCCTCTGAGCATTTGGAACATGCACACACATTACTTGGCATGTCATCAAACCACCACACTTGAATGGCACAGTTGGCTATGTTGACTCCAGCTGACCCAATCACAATGCCACCCGGCTTGCCCATTTAATAGGGTTTTTTGTCCCTGTGTATAGTGATGCTTCATCACCATGTAAAGACTAGAAATTAAAAAAAAAAACTAATCAATTTTTAATAGAAGTCTAAATATTCAGATGATTTCCTTTATCTTAAGATGATAAAATTGGCCCATCATGGACATACCAATTGCTCTGTAATGTATACACAAGAAGTTGAATTTATTTTCATTAGGTATAGGCTATCAAAATGAGTAAGCACATCATATAATCTTTACACAATTTTTTAGTGTATAGAAGCATAGCAAATCTCCCCCCAAAAAAGACCTCTATAATTATAATGCAATCTACTATGAAAACTTCCTTACTCTAAATTTACTTTCAAGCATAGTCTTGTGCTGCCAACTGAGTTGCTGATTTTTCAACTCTCTCTTGTAAAATATTTCTTTTTTCCTATTTCTGATCCTTTACCTTGCTGGGCAGCCTCATGCCTGGTAGGATTCTTTAGTCCCAAACTAATTGGCAAAAATCTTCCTGGGAAGACAGGTTTCCAGCATTTTAACATCTCAGACTATGTCTGTGATCTCACCTGTGCAAGGGCTGTTGGACATAAGCAACTCAGTGTTCAGTATGTCAAATGGCATAATTAATGTGAAACTAGATTTTATTGTTACATTTTTCCCAGAGTCCCCCTGGTGCTTGCATATTAGCACCTGAGTGAATTGCATTATTTTTGAGTTCATTATTATTATGTTCAGAACACTTCATCTTTCTTACACAGTCAAGCTAGAAAATATTCTTTTATTTTCCAAATTGTTCTAACAGAGATTATGTACTCTCAAAGTCATATTAAATCCTAGAGCAAGAGATAGTTTGTCTTCTCCTAATTTATTCATTTGCTTATGCATATTTGCTCTGTCTACATGTTTTTTTTTCCTTTGTTCTTCTCATTCTTTGGTTGGTGGCACCTCTCTAAAAAGAAATTAACCCAAAGAAAAGAAAAATATATGTGTACGTCCACATGAATGTGCTCCCACACTTACGTGCAGATGATACCCTCACTCACCTCTCCGTATCATTGGTCAGCATGTGAATTATGCAAAATAGCTTAAATCGGTGTAAAGTGTGGTTATACAGCAATGATGTTCTTCTGCCACACATTGGTCTGGACTGGAATGAAGACCAGCTGAGGAGCTCGACTTCATTATCTCAGTGTTTTTGTAATGTTCTTATTTATGGTCCTTTCTTGCCTTTTATTTCTGCTTCTTTTTTTTTTTTTTCCCAAAAAAGAATTTTAAATTCTGCTTATAAGGAATTTCAAAGGGACATTCTACGTAGTTGCAATAACCTGAAGCTCAGTTAATTATACCATGCACTCAACAGGTCAATACTGCCAGATTTGGTAAGGCGCCCATAGTGACGTGTGTTCGGGAACAAAACTAATGCCTACTTTATAAAACTTCGTTATGGAATACAAACTCTCCAGAAATAGAATCCCTTAAAATAATCAACCCTTTACTTTATAATAATCTCCATAATCTCTAGTTACCAATAAAGTTTCTTGAAAATTTCTCAGTTTGTTAAGGGACTTTCATAGAAACTCAGTCTGGAAACATCTTATTTTATACATTGTAGTTTTCAGTGAAAATGATTGAAGGTTAATAGAACACAAAATTTATTTAAAATTAGGTTGACTCTCTTGCATAGAAGTTAAGCATTGTCAAGAGAAGCCAGATCCCACAGATCAAGGATTAAATCCCAGCCCTTGCAACTTGCATAAATGTACTGAGTGTGCATACATACCCAGGATCTTGATAGACTAGAAAATTATGGTTAAAATGATTGAGAAGTGACCAGGCCCCACTGAAAGTTGTTTTCTGTCTCTTTCTTTTGCTCATTCATGTGCTTGCATCCTCTGGAATATCAAAAAGATTTATTTAAAGTTAAGTTGTTATTAATTTGTATTAACATGGCATAGCTCAGATCCTAAATTTAAGATAGAAAGCATCTCAACAATATCTTGTTTAATTTCTTTTAATTCATAAAGGTATCTTTAAAATTTAAATACTAACAGAAACTTTAACACTAGGCTTCTAAGACATATAGAGTTTCAACATGACTTCCTTATAATATATATATATATGTATATATATATATATGCACACACATACACACACATAAACATATTAATGTATATTAAATGTATATTAAATATGCACATATAAGTGTACATATTTGGAAAAATTAATAAAATTATTATATTCCTACATCAAAGTCCTATTTCATATCTGCTTTCCAGAGATTGATTGAGTTTAAACAAAAATAATTCATATAATTTTTCAGATGACATAACTATCCCTAGAGTTATTTATCCTTGCTATCTGAATAAGGGTCATAAGAAAGAAAGAAAGAAAAGCATTTTCGTTGTGAAAATGCTGCAATTTTCAGCTAGGAGACCCTAGTCTTTGTTGTAATTTAGATATTTTTAAATGAGTCTGGTAAATATTTCATTTTGCCTAAATGTAATTTTATTTGAAGTAATCTATCATGAAAAATGAAGAGATCATTTCCTGATATAATTTTACTGGTGTGACTATGAAGCAAACATTATGAATCATTTACTCTTGGCTTAGGTCATTAAAAAGAAGAACAAAATCATTGAGCTATTGTTGCTTGAATAACACTGTTTGAAATTAAGGGATAGCTTGTTTTTTCATTGTTGTCATTCTTGAGGAACAATGTTACTTGAACCTATATATGTGTGCGTGTGTGTGTCTATATATATATATATATATATATATATATATATACATACAAACATATATATATATATTCATATATATATAATATATAAATTCTTGTCCTTTGGCAAAGAACTACTATAATTTTAAAATCGTCATTTGCTAATCTGTGTGTATGATATCTTATTTCCACTACTAAAGGCTGACTGCCCAAGGAAAAACAAAAATCACCCTTGTTCTGCTTGGACATTGTAGTTGATTTATTACTTTATGAGTTTTAATCAAAGTTTCCCCCCAGTGGCTTCATTTTTAAAATCGAATTGCTCCTCAGTAACTGTTCTGTGAAACAGTTAATCAGTACTGTAGTAACTTACCCATTTCTCAATGAAGAAAGGGAATGTTAGTGGAAGAAAGAAGGGTTTAGTACTTTACTACAGTTGCTTCGTAAACATTGCTGGCAAGGAAATTTACTACTAGAATGTACGTGGCTAATTTCCTAAGCCTTTGGGCATGTAGCAGAAGAAGAGTGAAAGGAAAGTGGTCATGATTTATCTTGGTGAGTTCTATTCAAATTGCTCCTTCTTTCTGTGTTCTCTCCTTGAGGGCAAGAGAGACAGTATGAAATAGTGGAAGTGGTATCCATTTGGGAGTTAAGAATCTTGGCATTAGCCAAAATGAGATATGTGATTACAAGACAGTCAAAATTATGTTCGTAATGTGGGAGTACCCAGTGGATTAGACTAAAACTCAGAGGTAGACTCAGGGCGAAGAAACAAGAAATATTTTATTTCCCAAAGATATAGTCTCTAACTCTGGAAATTTGTTCTAATACTTTATCTTGTCATGTCTCTGGTGATCTAATGTCATATTCCCTCAATTTCAGTAAATATGCATCCTACCAAGGGACATTGTTCTGAAATGCAACCTGGAAGTACTTACGAAGCTAAAGGATTAGTGAAGAATATTAAGTAGAAGGGACCCCAGAACAATACACTCCTTAGTGCTATAAGCTAATTCCCCGTGCCTTGAACAATATTGTTGGCCACCTGCCCAGATGTTACAGAACTTTTTTCCCGTAAGTGATCTTTTGATCATCTTCAGTGCTTCTGATGAAACTTCTGCACTTTTATTTTTAAATCATCTGATAGCCGAACATAAAAGTTTTCATCTCATTAGCATCACAGGAATATTCTCTTTGAGAACAAGAAGACCTGAAGTAGATTTTATCTTCCTCTGGCAAAAGGTAGCCAGTTGTTGATAGCTAAGGTTTCAGTGGTTCCTTTTCCTCACACTCCGGTATTTCTAGTGTTTTGTTTTTAACTTTCTCTACTGAACCAGAGACAGAAAAAAAAGGCAGTACCCTCAAGAGGATCTTGACATTGTGATCTAACTCCAGCCTTCCGCTAGCTGCAGGTCACTGGTAATCATGTTCCTGGCATACTGAGGAAGGTCTCTATACACGAACCAGGTACCTTCTCATATGGAATTGCCTTGTAGAGTGTCAACTTTTACTGTCGCACGACCATCTGGTCCCTACAGTTTCTAAAGTTGTGTCAGTTAACAGTATCTTAGACTATCAGATTATTTAATCAATCCTCTTCTCAATCACCCAGAGCAACAACAACAACAAAAATCATCCAAAGAAAAGGAAAAAATAGTTGGGAACCAGCAGTTAGCGTAATGGCTATGTCGCTGGACTCCCACGTAGTTGACCGCAGTTCGCGTCCCGGATCCGGTGGCTTAAAACTCACGCCGGGGGCATGTGCGTGCGTGTCCAAGATCCCGAGAGGAGAATGGAGGAGAGGGATTGTGGCGTGACCATCCCCCCTGGGAGGTGATTTCTCGCTTTCTGTCTCTATGTCTATCTCTGTCTGTCTGGTAAGCACATGCGCCCTATAGCGAAAATCTCTCAAAAAAAAAAAAATAAAGGAAAAAATAGTAAGAAAACATAATCTGGAAATTTGTTCTAATACTTTATCTTGTCATGTCTCTGGTGATCTAATGTCATATTCCCTCAATTTCAGTAAATATGCATCCTACCAAGGGACATTGTTCTGAAATGCAACCTGGAAGTACTTACGAAGCTAAAGGATTAGTGAAGAATATTAAGTAGAAGGGACCCCAGAACAATACACTCCTTAGTGCTATAAGCTAATTCCCCGTGCCTTGAACAATATTGTTGGCCACCTGCCCAGATGTTACAGAACTTTTTTCCCGTAAGTGATCTTTTGATCATCTTCAGTGCTTCTGATGAAACTTCTGCACTTTTATTTTTAAATCATCTGATAGCCGAACATAAAAGTTTTCATCTCATTAGCATCACAGGAATATTCTCTTTGAGAACAAGAAGACCTGAAGTAGATTTTATCTTCCTCTGGCAAAAGGTAGCCAGTTGTTGATAGCTAAGGTTTCAGTGGTTCCTTTTCCTCACACTCCGGTATTTCTAGTGTTTTGTTTTTAACTTTCTCTACTGAACCAGAGACAGAAAAAAAAGGCAGTACCCTCAAGAGGATCTTGACATTGTGATCTAACTCCAGCCTTCCGCTAGCTGCAGGTCACTGGTAATCATGTTCCTGGCATACTGAGGAAGGTCTCTATACACGAACCAGGTACCTTCTCATATGGAATTGCCTTGTAGAGTGTCAACTTTTACTGTCGCACGACCATCTGGTCCCTACAGTTTCTAAAGTTGTGTCAGTTAACAGTATCTTAGACTATCAGATTATTTAATCAATCCTCTTCTCAATCACCCAGAGCAACAACAACAACAAAAATCATCCAAAGAAAAGGAAAAAATAGTTGGGAACCAGCAGTTAGCGTAATGGCTATGTCGCTGGACTCCCACGTAGTTGACCGCAGTTCGCGTCCCGGATCCGGTGGCTTAAAACTCACGCCGGGGGCATGTGCGTGCGTGTCCAAGATCCCGAGAGGAGAATGGAGGAGAGGGATTGTGGCGTGACCATCCCCCCTGGGAGGTGATTTCTCGCTTTCTGTCTCTATGTCTATCTCTGTCTGTCTGGTAAGCACACGCGCCCTATAGCGAAAATCTCTCAAAAAAAAAAAAAAATAAAGGAAAAAATAGTAAGAAAACATAAAAACAATTGTTATCACAATGTTAGCCAACATTCAAAAAAATATGTACAATAGCCATTTAAACAAACACAAGACAAAAAAATTCACAGAGCAAAAGTCTCAGTATGAAAAAGGCAATCTATAATAGTTTGTAAAGCAAATAAGAGAAATATGAGAAAGATTATCAAGGTAGAGATGATTTTTCAAAGAATTCCATGGTATCAGAAATATATGCATTAATTTTTATTTCTCAGAAATATAATATATAAAAATATATTATATATATGTATTATATATGTATATATATAAAATATGTTATATATATAAAATCAGTGTAATTATTAATTTTATGTGTCAACTGAACTGGGCCACGGTATACCTGCACATCTGATTAAACATGATTTCTGCTTGTGTCAGTGAGGTTGTTTCCAGAAGAGATTAACATTTGGATTGGTGCACTGAGGAAAGCAGATGGCTCTTCCCATTGTGGATAGGTTTAATCTAATCCTCTGAAAAGCTGACTAGAACAGAAAGGCAGAGAAAGGTTGAATTCATCCTCTGTCTGACTGCTGGAGCTGAAATATCACTCTGCACTGAATACTCCTTGTTCTCAGGCTTCATGTTCTGTCTATATTCCATGAGATCTCCAACTCCCAGTTCTTATAACTACACCACCAGCATCCCAGGTCTCCAGCTTGCACAAGGCAGATCACTGGACTTCTTGACCTCCAAACTTATATGAGCCAATACCTAATACTGTGTGTGTGTGTGTGTGTGTGTGTGTGTGTGTGTGTAATGCAGAACCTAATATACTCTTTAAAAAGTTATTCACTAAGTTCTTAGAGGAAAAAAAATGAATTTCTATTCACCTTATTTCTAATCAATCCATTTACCCATTTTCACAGCCAACTTTTAATTATAAAATACTGACTTAAAAAGAATAGGAAACTCCTAAAGTGTTCATTTACTATTATTTCCATTCCATTAAATTTTATTTTTTAAATTTAGATTATTTTAAAAGTATCTATCATGAAGCTGTTTCAAAATTTTTGTTAAGTTAATTATTTTATTTTACGCCTTCCCTTTTCCTAATTCTTTAGCACATGCATGGTTTCAGAAATATTTGACAACCCCAATACCATGCAGAACAGCTTTAAAAGGTCTGAAAGAAGCTATACAATGAATGGATGTGCAGTGAAATTTACAAAAATGTGCACTGACATTTTGTAAGAAGGCTGAATTGTATTTTTTAAAAAACATAATAACTAAGGAATATTAAGTAATCTGAATCTGGTTCTACCTTGCTCACACTTGAACTTCCTTCTTCATTATCTCAAGTGAATTGTTTTGTGAACTTTTGTCAGGCTCACTCAAGCTCTGCTAATGTGTTTTCTGATGTTTTGATTCAAGTAGCAGATATTTGATCTTTTCTCACATTTTCAAACATTTATTTTAGACATGAGATTTGTTTGTTACTTTTCCAATTTGTGACTGAGTTTGGACAGTAGAAAGTAGGTAATAGTTCACTCTCTCCTTTAATAGCAAGAAGAAAAAAGTTCTATTAAATTACTATTTAAATTATGATTCATGTCAATGCTACATAAGTCTAATTTTATAAAGTAGTTTAATAAGAAAAATTAAATACAAAAAGATGGTCTTCTGTACATTTTCTTCAAATAAACAGACTCATTTTTATTGAGTTACTGATCCCAACTTGTCTGTCTCACTAACGTATTTCATGACACTCTCCCCAATACTCTCTGCGTTTTTCTTTTGAATATGCAGTTCCTTCCCACCTGCAGGCCTCTGGATTTGTTCTTCATCCTGCTTAAATGTTCTTTCTATTATAAAAGAAGAGGGGTTTTTTTACTCATTGATTCCTTTTCTACTTTCAAATCTTATACTAAATATCACTTCCTCACTTCTTCAATTTGTCTTTCTTATGGCTGAGTATTAGCCAGAATTTTCCAGAAAAACAACTAAAAGCATAGGTATACATAGAAAGAAAAAGATGTATTTCAAGGAATTGGCTTACAAGATGTTTTATTGAGTTCAAAGGTAGAATGGAGGCAGAAGTCCTTCTTTACTGGAGCTGTCTCTACCTATCTTTTTCTCTTAGTGCCTTCAACTGATTGATGGGGCTAACCCACATATGGAGGCTAATATGCTTTACTCAAAATCTACTGATTTAAATATTAACCTCATCTAAAAAAAATACCTTTACAGCAACATCCAGATTAGCATCTGGAGACATTTGAGTAACATGGCCTAAGCCAAGATGATACATAAGATCAACTATCACAGGCTGATATTTTTCAATCACTGTTTGACTGAGGTCCTGTTATGTGCTTGTATGTCTCTCTTTATTTTCTTTCATAGCATCTATATTTATTGTAATTCAATTACCCATTTTGTAATTATGGGGTTATTACATTCTTTCACATCTGGAAAGCAATGTCTGTTGAACCAAAAATCCTAATTATCAGTTGTGTCATGTTTATGGTTGAATCCCCAGTAAACATTTGGTCTTTTACTCAGTACATTTTATAGAGTTCTCTCTTAGTAATAGACACTGGGGATTTAACAATAAAAGAGATAAAGCCATTACCTTTTTACTTTAGAGTAAGTAAGATAGACAAGCAAATAGGTGGTTTTAATAGTGTGTTTAGTAGTGGATTATGGTTCTGTGAGAACATACAGAAAAGGGGCACTGAATCTATCCTGGAGGTTTAGAAAAGGTTCTAAGAGAAAAGAGTAGTTAATTGAGGCCTTAAGGAATAGTAAGAGTAAAAACTTGCAAAGTTACATGAAGGGAAGGAAATAAAGAACCCACACGTGAGAAAATACTTGGAATATTGTTGAAATTTTAAAATTCTTTATGGCAAGAGGGTATTTTGGGGTAAACAGGCACCTAAAGTGAAAACCAGAGATTAGTTTATATCAGTTGCTATACAACATTCTAATACTTTACTGCAGTCCTAATTAACCTGGCATTAGGCTAGGGTAAGATTTCAAACCAAGGCAGAATGTCAGTCTTCCCAGGACTGAGGACATTATAATATTTTGTTTTAATGGCATTCTAAGAAAGTAACTAAATGTGATGTTGTTAATTTCTGTTGCAAAATGTATAGCAAATAAACCAATATGAGGGACCTGAATACTCTTGGATTGTGAAGTAATATTGATGTTGCTCTGTCCATTATAAGAGTAAAAGATTTTTATATTCTGGACTCTATTTTTTAAATATACAGTCTCTCTGATGGCTTTATTATGTAGAATTCACATGATTGGTTGGTAGGATACACTTTTGATTTATTAAAACTGCCAAAGATTTGTTTACACTATATTTTCTATGATTATCCCACATTAGTTTTCTCACAGAGTCCTGAACTTTTACTTGGCATTCTCAATGATATTTTTTTATTGTTGTTTATAGTAGCGAAGACTCATATTGTATCCTGTGTTATAACTTAAATTGGTTCTAAAATTTATCTTAGAGTATTTATCATGTGAGGTGATATACAAGTGCTTATGTAAATACATACTTTTAATTTTAAAACAATTTTGCTATAGGGTGCATACACTCATGAAAGAGAAAGAGAGAAAAGGAAAAGAAGAAATCACCCCTGAAGGGGAGATGACCATGCCACAATCCCTGGAGGCATGGCCATGCTGCAATCCCTTCTCCTCCAGTCTCCTCTCAGGATTTTGGGCCTACACACACCCAGCATGAGATTCAAACTGCTAGAAGAGAACTTTCATTCTCCGCTCAGGATTTGGGGCATGCATGCATATGTACCCAACATGATCTTTAAGCCACTAGGCCTGGAACTCGAACCACAGAGTTGACCATGTGAAATCAGGCTTCTTAACATATTATCCTCTTAATTTTAATTTTTAACATTGTTTTTATTTAAAATATTCAAAACTTTTAATAAATTAACATGAGTTTTCATTTCAGTTTTTCAAAAAGCTATTTTAGCCCACAAAATAACTACTCAGGCTAAAAATACCAAAGTTAAAAAGACACCAATGGGGTCCAGCTGGTAACATAATGATTAAGGTACTGGACTCCCACATGGTTGACCATGGTTTGAGTCCCAGACTCGGCAGTTTGAATCTTATGCTGGGCATGTGTGTGTATGCCCAAAACATATATGTGAATTCTTCCTCTTCACATATAAAAAAAGTACTAATACCATTGCCCTAGGTATTTGGTAAAATGTGGTCTTTATTTCTGGAGAAAAATAATTCTTTCAAAATATTGACAAAATTCACAAACATTGAGTTAAATAGACTAAGAAAAAAAGAGAAAATTTAATTTACTAAAATTAGAAATGAAATGGCAATATTTCTATCAACTCCACAGAAATAAAAATGATTATAAGTGAGAAAAATAAAGAATTATATTTCAACAAATTGGATGACTCATAAAACTTAACACAATCTAGAAACACAAAGCCTAACAAGACTAAATCATTAGTAAATACAAAATTGAATACGCTTATAACTAGTAAGGTGATTGAATTAGTAATCGAAAATCTTCCCCCAAAAGCCTTAATTCTGATATTTTCACTGGTGAATTTACAGCAAACATTAAAAGAAGAACTAACAATAATTCTTGGATTCCTTTCCTACATAATTGAAAATGAAGGAATATTTTTTAACTCATTATATGAAATGAACATTGATGTGATACTAAAGACAGAAAGATACTACAAGAAAACTACAGACCATAGTATTAATATTATTGGTGCAAAAATTCTCAAAAAGTATACTAACAAACCAAATTCAGCAGTATTTTAAAAAGATTATAAACCATGACCAAATAAAACTTATTCATGTAACTCAACGATAATTCAACATATAAAAATCTTTAATGTAACACGGTACATTAACAGAACAAAGGAATGCCTATGTCAAAAAATAAGACACTTAAATGGCTATAAATATATGAACAGTTTTCAACTTCATCAGTGATCTGGGAAATGAAAATTTAAAACATTATAAGATATTATCACATACCTACAAGAAAGACTATTTTTTTTCCTTTTAGGTTTTTGCCATTGGGTATGTGTACTCTAATTAATGGAGAGAGGAAAAGTGAGAAATCACCCCCAAGGGGATGGTTATACCACAATTCCGTCTCCATCTTTTCTCAGAATTTTGGACATACACTCTCATGTGCTCAGCATGATTTTCAAGTCACCTTGTCTGGGACTCATGTGGAAGTCCAGTGCCATAACCACCATGCCACCTGCTGACCCCAGGGTAAATTTTTAAAATGGCCGATACTACATATTAAGAAGTATGTGAAGTGGGACCAGCAGATGGTATAATGGCTACATTGCTGGTCTTCTATATGATCCACTGTGGTTTGAGTCCTGGCCCTGGTGGCTTAAAACTCATGGTGGGTGTGACTATATGCATGCCCAAAATCTCAAGAAGGGAAAGGAGGAGAAAGATTGTGGCATGGCCTTCCTCCCAGGACATGATTATTCACTTTCTGTACTTCTGTCTCTCTCTGTCTCTCCAGAGAACGCAGGCACCGTATAGCAAAAACAAACAAACAAAAAAAAAAAACTGTCAAAAGAAAAAAAAAGGAGAACGATGTACAAAATCTGGAACTTTCATATACTGTCATAATAAGTAAATGTTCATTCAACCATTTTGGAAAACTCTTTGCTAGTATTTACAAAATGTAAATACACATGTTTGAACCCAGCAATTCTACTCCTAGAAATGTGTCGTACATGTGCAAAAGTACATAAACAACAAAGCAGATTTATTTATAATAGCATTATCAGTAATATCCAACACTGGAGATAACCCAAGAGTTCATCAACTGAGGAAAGAATTTATAAATCATGATATGTTTATAAAATGTGCAATTTAATATTACCATCACGTAATAATGAAAGAAGTCAACTCCTGCTAGATGTGAGATAGTGAATGTATCTCCCAAAATAATTTTGAGATGAAAGAAGCCAGATTTTTAAAACTATGATTCCATTAATATGAAGTTTAAAACAAGCAAAGATAATCAATGGAATTACAAGCCATGATGGTGATTAACTTTGGGAATGGGAAAAGCGGTAGTGATTAAAAGGGGGCATGAAATGGCATAAGATGCATTTTGGTTCTTGATTTAGTGATGTGAACATTCTGACTTCACTTTATGATGTTTCTTTGAGCTGTACACTTATAATTCATGTACTTTTGTACTTCAGTTAAAATGTACAAAAGACCCAAACAGTAGAAATAAAAATTAAATAACAAAAATGCTGGAAATAAAATATGAAAATCTTCCAGTAAGTTAGAAAACATGGGAAAGAGATAAGAAGAGATAAGTAATTAGAAATAACAATTCAGAAGGTTCAAACTATCAGGATTTCCTGCAGAAAGAAGAGAGGGAAAAGGGGAATGTGTATGAGGTCTTCAAGAAGTCCATGGGCAATGGGTAACATAAAAATACTGTGCATAGATTTCAAAATATCTTACACCAAAATAAACTCATGTTGTAATTTCATTTTCCACTAACTCCATTTTCCACTAGCCTTTTGAAGTTTCCTCATATTTGAAAAACAGTATTAAGAGAAAGTTTTCCAGAAGTGAAAGGAAAATAATTCAAGAGTTCTTAGCTGACATTTCACATAATAAATGAAAACACATCAACTTCAAGTCACATCAAGCAAAATATCAGCAGATTTATAATAAAGAGTGGATAAGCTGGTGGCATGGTGGTTGGGGCAGTTGGATCCCACGTGGTTGACTGTGTGATTCAAGTCCCTGAATGGCATCTTGGAAAACATAGGGGGTGTGTACATAGGTGCTCAAAATCCTATGAGAAGGGATGGAGGAGAAGGGATTGAAGCATTATCATCCCACATAGGGAGTGGTTTCTCACTTTCCATTCCTCTCTCTCTCTGGTGAGCACACATAACATTAAGCAAAATAAAAAAAATAAAAATAAAAATACTACTAATAAAGAGAAACATTAAAAGGATTTCATGTAAAAATTATTTATATATAAGATTTGTGAGGCAAAATAATATTGTGCTTCTGAGTAGTGACCTATTAAGTCATATCTTACTTAGAGTTATTCATCTTGGCAAAATGATTAAGTCAGGAGTAAAATAAAAACCTTTCTAAATACACACAATCAATCCCATGTTCTCTTTCTCGAGAAACTAAAAATGTGCAGCTAGTACCAAATGAGGATGTATACCAACCAAGAGGAAAACCCTAAACACCAGACACAGGACATGAGTACTCCAAACAAAGGAATATTATAGAAAAATTCCACAGAGACAACTTTTCATAGCACTGACAAGTGTCAAAATCCAGACTTCAGCAGAAAGATTGATGGAGTTGAAAAGAATACCACCAAGAGGGGAGTAGAGCGATTTAAATATATTATAATTTGTATAAAACAACTTATAATTTGATGGACATTTTGATCAAAATATGATGGTGACATAGAAATGCAAGCAAAGTAGAAAAAGGCAATTTTTAATTACAAGGAAAATTGAACCAAGAGAAGAAATACAATCTAAAATATATTCTCGAGTAGTCTAATAATGTCAATGTTGAATATTGATTTAAACAACTAGAGGGAAGAGAAGGAAAAGCAAGGGTATCTTTTTCTTCTCTGATAGGTAGTAAATTTAACAACTAAATTTAATGAATAGCTATGAATATAAGTACACTATTCAACCATATACAATTACAAATTCAGGAAGAGCTTTTGAAATATTAATGACTGATAATATAATAGATATAAATACCTATATTCCTTTATGGGACATACATATATATCTTACTTGGCTATAAATAAAAATATTTTTTTCTTTTAATTTGTCAGAGAGCATGTGCACTTGACAGAGAGAGAAAGACAGAGAGAGAGAAATAGTAAGTGAGAAAGTATCCTCAATGGGTAAAGGTCTCACCTCAATTTCTTCTCCTTTATTTTGCCCTCTTTATTGGATTTTGGGCATACACGTACATGTGCCTGGTATGGTTTTGAAGCTTTCAGTCCTAGACTCAGACCACAAAGTTGAACATGTAGAATCCAGCTGCTTTAACCATCATGTAACCTTCTGGCTTTAAATTAAAAAAAAAATTGTTTTGAATTTTTTATTAATTTACTTTTATTTTTTTAAATTTACATTTAATCACTATATATCTTTACAGTGTACAACATTGCTTTTTCTAGCACAACAGTGTATATCAGTCATGACAAAGATATTATGAACAGCAAATAACTTCACTTTTATGTTAATTAAATGTATTTTTCTTTGTTCCCCTGCCTCCTTCTATTGCCCCCTCTCCAAATTACCCCTATCCTTACTATATTTAGTGTCTACTGTTGCCCTCCCTACTACTATACCTTTTAAACTTTCAGTTTCTGCTATGAAGTGCAGACATTCGGTATATATTGAGTGGGGATATACAATGTCTATCATATTCTTGCTTGCTTCACTTAGCATTAAGTCTTCCATATTTGTCTACTTTGTATCAAATGTCAGGGTCTCATCGATTTTTATGGCCGAGTAGTATTCCATAGAATACATATGCCATATTTTTTTAAATTTACTTTTCTAGTTTTGGACATTTGGGTTGATTCCATGTCCTTGCAAATGCAAACAATGCTGCAATAAACATGCACGTGCAAGTGTTTTTTCCTACTAAAGGTTTTTCTATCCTTTGAGTAAATACTCAAGAGTGGAATTACTGGGTTATCTGACAGTTTTATTTGTAGGTTTCTGAGGAACCTCCATATTGTTTTCTTCAGTGGTTGTACTAACTTCCATTCCCACCAATAGTGTAGTAGAGGCCCCTTTTCACCACAGCCTCACCAGCACTTATCATCATTTTTTGTTTGTTTGTTTATAATTTTAGTCATTCTGACTGTGGTTAAGTAGTATCTGATTGTGGTTTTGATTTGCATTTCCCTTAGGTTAAGAGATGTCAAGCATGTTTTCATGTGCTTTTTTGGTCATCCATATGTCTTTTTTGTATGTTCAGCTTTTTTCCCCATTTTTAAATTGTATTGATTTTCTTTGTTGTTGTTGCTTTATTGGGCCCCCCCCCCCGTGGGTAAGCTACTTGAGTTCCTGTATATTCCTATTATCAGTCCTTTATCTAAAGTATAGTTTGCAAATATCTTATCCCACTCTGAGGGTTGTCTTCTTACTTTACTTAATGTTTCTTTTGCTGTGCAGAAGCTTCTCAGCCTCCTATTTTATTTCCCTTGCACAGTATTGTTTTGGTGATATGGGGCATTTTATGCTTCCAGACAAATTTTATGATTTTTTTTTTTATTCTGTGAGGATTATCTTGGGCAGTTTGATTGGAATTGTGTTGAATTTGTAGGTTTATTTGGGTAGAATTGACATTTGGCTTAATTAATAGATCTAATCCAAAAACAGGGGATGGCTTTCCTTTTTTTGTGTTATTTTTCATTTCTTTTTCTAGTGCCTCATAGTTTTTCTTATGGAGATCCTTGACATCTTTGGTAGGGTTAATTTTTAGATATTATATTAGATTTGTGGCTATAGTAAATGGGATTGCTTTTTAAATTTAAGTCAGAATTTAATTTTATTTCACTTTGATAAGAACTGTGAAAAACATTTACATTTCCTGACATTACAGCACACTTCAAAGGAATATTTATTACTATAAATAAGATCTTGCTGATTTGCACAACTATTTGTCAAGGTAAAGCAAAATGACTTGGTAAATAATTGTTTAAAATTTTTAAATCCGGACATAAGCATATGGCTTTATTATTAACATCCAATATAGTCCACTACTAAATTATTTCCATGATCAGTTAGCACCCATTTATACAGATGCAGGCTTCACATTGTTTTGGTCAGTATGGAATACAGATGAAAGATTAAAATAGTTAGGAAGTATGTGTGAAGCATACAGTTTTAGTATTATCAAGCTGTGTGGTAACTACACCATATGTATGGGGATCTAGCTAACCTTTATTACCAATTTATTTTCAACTATTTTTTACCAATAATCTGGGAATTTCAGCTATTTAAAATAAAATTATTACCATGTTTATGTTTGCACAAAATTTTTTTAAAAAAAATCAATCAACTAAAGTGAAATTTTCAATTAAGTCCACTGAATATAAAAATAAAGCAAAATTTTTCTAATGGGTTGTTTATTTTGTACCATAGGTGGTTTCAAACACATGTACAAAATAAGTAAACGATGTTATAAAGAGACCAAATCATCTTAGAAATTAGTAATAGTTCTGAACATATTAGAATATGGCCTAATTATTCTTTCAGTTGCTTACAGAAACATAAAACTACAGAATTATTCCTGTTACCTCGATTGAAGAGAGTAAAAACTAAAGAAGTCTAAATTTGGACCAAGGTACAATTACTAGAACGATTGCAGGAAGTTTTAGTAGCATCTGATTTCTTTATGAGGTATACATGGATTTTAAATACCGTGTGTCTGTGATTCAGAATGTCATATCACAGCATGTATTGACAGTAGATGTATATGGCAAAGAGGCAATATTTGGTCTGCTATGAAGAAATTAAAGAATTTTTTTTCCTTGAGAGAAGAAAATAATATTAAACAGAAATGTTTTCCGGGAAAATCAATGAAGCAGTGGCCTTTCTGGTGGTGGGTGCAACAGCGGGCAGCAGAGCAGACATGTTATTATCACACATAAACCAGCTCAGTGGACCATAAATGGGATTCCTTTCTTCAATTCCATCTCAGTTTACCCACTGTTGGTGTATAATTATGCTACAGACTTTTTTACATTGATTTCATATCCTGCCATTTTACTATATTCATTTATCACTTTCAGGGGTTTTTTTAATAGATTCTTTTGGGTTTTCTATGAATAACATGATATCATATGTAAATAGAGGTGATTTAGAGATTATTTCATTTCTTCTTTTCCCTATTTGGATGCCTTTTATTTGACTCATGTCTGATTGCACTGGCTACAACTTCCAGTATTATGTTAAAAAGGAGTGTAGAATGTAGGAAGCCTTGTCTTGTTCCAATTTTTAGTGAAAAAGCTTTCAACTTTTCCCCATTCAGGATGATGTTAACTGTGGGTTTGTCATAAATGGCTTTTATTGTGTTGAGAAATATCCCTTCTCTATCAATTTTTTTGAGAATCTTACTCATAAAGGGATGCTCTATTTTATCAAATGCTTTTTCTTCTTTGGTTGATATGATCATGTGGTTTTGATCATTCCTTTAGTTAATGTGATGTATTACATTTATTGTTTTGCATAAGTTGAACCATCCTTGCATCCATGGAATAAAACCTACTTGGCCATGGTACATATTTTTTTTAGAGGTTTTTTGCTATAGGGCACATGTACTCACCAGAGACACAGAGAGAGGGAGAGAGACAGAAAGGGAGAAATCACTCCCGAAGGGGGATGGCCATATTGAAATCCCTTCTCCTCCATTCTCTCCCTGGATTTTAGGCATGCACACATATGTGCCCAGCCTGAGTTTCAAACTACCGATCCAGGACCCTAACTGTAGTTGACTACATGGAAGTCCAGCAATGTAACCATTATGCCATCTGCTGGTCCCTATAATCTTTTTAATATGTTGTTGAATATGATTTGCTAATATTTTTGTTGAGAATTTTTGCATCTCTATTTATCACAGATATTGGCCTAAAGTTTTCTCTTTTTTGTCATGTCCTCATCTGTTTTTTTGTTTTTGTTTTTGTTTTTGTTTTTTTTCTATTAAGATTATGGAGGCTTCAGAGAATAAATTTAGGAGGGTTTCTTCCTTTTGAATCTTTAGAAATACTTTGAGGAAATTGGTGTTAATTCTTTTTTTAAAAGTTGGTAGAATTCAAAAGTAAAACCATTGGGATCTGGGCTCTCCTTTGTTGGGAGACTATTACTGATTCCATTTCATTGCTTGTTATGGATCTATTCAGGTTGCCTATTTCTTCCTGGTACAATCTTGGTAACTTATATGTGTGCAGAAATTTGTTGATCTCATTTAGGTTTTCTTGTTTGTTGACGTATAATTTCTTATAGTATTTTCTGATGATATTTTGTATTTTTGTTATGTCCATTATAATAACACCTGCTGGATTCCTGAGTTGATATATTTGGTTCCTTTCTCTGTTCTTAATCTAGCTAACAGTGTATCAATTTTGTTTATCTTATCAAAGAACCAGCTTTTGGTTTTGTTTATTTTCTGTATAGTTTTTTATTCTCTATTTCATTTATTTCTGCTCAAATTTTCATTATTTCTTTTCTCCTGGAATTCTTTTTGGGTTTTTTGTTATTGATTTTCCAGTTCCCTGGGTTGTGTCATTAGGTTTATTTGTCACTTTTCTGCTTTTTTCTTATAGGCACTAATTGCTATGAACTTCACTGATATAATTGCTTTTGCTGTGTCCCATAGGTTATAAACACTTGTTTGTTCGTTATCATTAGTTTCTATGAACCTTTTGATTTTAGTATAAATTTCCTCTGTAATTGTAAAGTCATTCAGGAATAGGTTATTTAGTTCCCATGTCTTTGTGTATTTTTAAGGACTTTTTCTGTAGTTGATTTTAAGTTTGAGTCCGTTGTGGTCAGAAAAGATGCAGATATAGTTTCTATACATTTAAATTTGTAAAGCCTTGTTTTGTGCCCTATCATGTGATCAGACTTCAAAAATTTTTCATATGGGGGTGACAAAAATGTATATTTTGTGTAGTTGGGTGAAATACTCTCTAGATGTTTATAAAGTCCATTTCACATTTATGTTTTGTCTAGATGATCCATCCTGAGGAGACAGTGGGTGTTGATGTCCCCTGTGATTATTGTATTACAGCCTCTCTCTCCCTTGAGATCTAACAGTCACTCTGATGTATTTAGGTGCTCCAGTGTTGGATGCATAGATATTTACACATTTTACATCTTCTTAGTGAACAAATCCTTTTAGTACTATATAATGTCCTTCTTTAGCTCCCGTTACATCTTTCATCTTAAATTTTATTTTGTCTGATATCAGTTACTCAACCACAGCTTTTTTTTTGTTTTATTTTCCATTTACATGGAATATCTTTTCCCAGCCCTTCACTTTCAGTCTATGTGTGTCTTTATCAGTGAGGGGTGTCTTGTAAGCAGCATATAAGTGGCTTCTGTTTTTATATCCATTTAGCCAGATTGTGTTTTTTAATGGTATAATTTAATCCATTAACATTCAATATTATAGCTAATTACAGACTTATCCCTGTCATTTTGTTAGCCATTTCCTCAGGTTTTTTCCCCCCTCTTATTTTTGTTTGTCTCTCTTTAGTTATTCTAATACAATACTCCCCTTATACTGCCTAGAGAATTGGTCTAGGATAGGTGAATTATTTCAGTTTCTGTTTATCTGAGAATACTTTTGTTTTTCCCAGTTGAAAGCTAATCTTGCTGGATATAGTATTCTTGGTTGAAATTGTTTTTCTTTTAATGTTTTGAATACATCTTCCCATTTCTTCCTTGCCTACATTGTTTTGATTGAGAGGTTTGATGTTAGCCTAATGGGATAAACTTTTAAGTA
Source organism: Tupaia belangeri chinensis (assembly GCF_000334495.1). Lineage (NCBI taxonomy): Eukaryota > Metazoa > Chordata > Mammalia > Scandentia > Tupaiidae > Tupaia > Tupaia belangeri. Next base: position 523,735 of record NW_006204001.1, on the reverse strand, counting down.
ACTTGGCGTTTCTCCCTTGTCATTTTTAGAATATTGTCTTGGTCTTTGATTTTTACCAATCTGGCTATGACGTGCCAGGGAGAAGATCTTTTTGTGTTTATTCTATTTAAGGTGCTTTTTATTTCTTGGGTCTGAATTTCTCTTTATTTCTCTTTATTTTGAAAATTTTCAGATACAATTTTATGAAGAAGGTTTTCCGTGCTTTTAGCAGATTTTTCATGCTCTGGAATACCCGTTATACTGATATTCAGGTGTTTAATGGTGTCTAGAGTTTCCTGTATATTGTCCTCATTTTTTATTATTTTTTTCATTCTTTCAGGTGGTTTAGTCTATGTCGGAGACTGCCTTCAAAGTCAGAAATTCTTTCTTCCTCATGATCCAATATGATGTTAATACTTTCTAGGGAGATTGTAATTTCTTGTATTGTATTCTTCATTTCCAAAAGTTCTGCTTGATTCTTTATTTATTTATTTTTTGAGAGGTTTTCTCTATAGGGCGTGTGGGCTCACCAAACAGACAGAGAGAGACATAGAGACAGAAAGCGAGAAATCACCCCCCCGGGGGGATGGCCATGCCGCAATCCCGTCTCCGCCATTCTCCTCTGGGGATCTTGGGCATACACGCACACATGCCCAGAGTGAGTTCTAAGTCCCCAGGTCCAGGACGCGAACCGCGGTTGACTACGTGGGAGTCCAGCGACATAGCCATTATGCTAACTGCTGTTTCCCTACTTAATTCTTTTTTTTTATTTTTATTTTTGGAGATTTTTTTTTTTGCTATAGCACATGTGCGCTCGCCAGACAGACAGACAGACATAGAGACAGAAAGCGAGAAATCACCCCCCCGGGGGGATGGCCATGCCGCAATCCCTTCTCCTCCATTCTCCTCTGGGGATCTTGGGCACACACGCACACGCGCCCGGCATGAGTTTTAAGCCACTGGGTCCAGGATGCAAACTGCAGTAGACTACGTGGGAGTCCAGCGACATAGCCATAACGCTAACTGCTGGTTCTCCTTGATTGATTCTTTTTAAGAGTGTCTATTTCTTCATGAATTTCCTCTTTCATGTCCTGAATTGATCTCATTTCCTCGAACTGATTTTTTTTTATTTTATTTTATTGCTTCTAAAAATAATTTTAAATAAAATATTGTCTTGGTCTCATATGGATCATAATTTTGTTTATATGTCTTAAACCTCAGTCTTCATAACATCTTAAAAAAATTTAAATGTTAATAACACCACCAAATACCATAGATAATTTCCAGGTTTCTAAGTAAGAAACTTTAGGAAATGGTTTGCTGAAGACTTTTTGCAGAGAGAAAAATGGAAACTTACATATTATATTGATGTCATTCAAGTGGAAAAATTGAGTAATTATAGTCTTTTTTTCATAATTACTGTCTTATCACTGATTCCTTTTTTTGAGATTTTTTTCTCTACAAGGCACGCGCACTCACTAGAGAGACAGACAGAAAGCAAGAAATCACCCCCAATGGGGGATAGCCAGGCTGCAATCCCTGCTCCTACATTCTCCTCTTGGGATTTTGGGCATGCATGCATATGTGCTGATATGAGTTTTAAGCTGCTGGGACTGGGACGTGAACCCATGGTCAACTATGTGAGAGTCCAGCAACATAACTATTACACCATCTGCTAGTACCCTCACCAATGCATCTTAAACCAAGCCACAGGTCAGGCAGAATAAATAAGAGTGTCTTTTGCAAATATTGGTATTTATTGCATTATATTTATGGTATACCACAGTTCCTTGGCTAAAAGTTGTCTTTAGATCAACACATATTAACTTTTTCTATCTTTCTACATCTTGGTAAACTGATATTTGAGGACATTGGTGATACAGAAGTGAAAAACAAAACAAAACATAAAAACTAGGCTAGAGTAAAGATTTCTTTACTGTATAGCTCCTCAGGAAAAACATTCCCATATAAATTCCATTTATAAATATTTTCTAGTTCTTTTTAAAAAATAATTGCTAGAGGGAACCAGCAGTTAGCGTAATGGCTATGTTGCTGGATTCCCATGTAGTAGACCGTGGTTCGCGTCCCGGACCCAGTGGCTTAAAACTCATACCGAGCGCATGTGCATGCGTGCCCAAGATCCCGAGAGGAGAATGGAGGAGAAGGGATTGTGGCGTGACCATCCCCTCCGGGGGGTGAGTTCTCGCTTTCTGTCTCTATGTCTCTCTCTGTCTGTCTGGTGAGCGCAGGCGAAAAACCTCCCCAAAAAAAAAAAAAAAAAAATTTGCTAGAGGGTGCATGTGTTTGCCTGAGAAAAAGGGAGAGAACACACTCCTCTCCCCAGTGATCACGGTCATGCCATAATTCCTTCTCAATTTAAGTATCCCATCAAGTTTTGGGGCATACATAAATGAGGTTCTCAAACAGCTAGGGCCAGGATTTGTACTACACAGTTGACCACATGGGTTCTGGCTACCTTAACCACCAGGCTATGGAATCATCCCAAATAATTATTACATAAAATCTAAAACAACATTGTAAACTTCCTAATCATAATGAGTGTGTAGTTTTCTTCCTGTGTTTAACTGTAGTTTAGAAATAAGCCCCTTTTCAACCAATTTCTCTTCATTCTTCTACCAAAACATCAGTAGAATGATTTTTTTTTTTTGGATGTATACAACATTATGTTTTATTGAATGCTGGGGATGGTGAATGTGTTTATGTCTTTCATTTAACTATTGCTCACTGTATATATGCTTTATAAAACTATACTGTACCTCACACATATGTAAAATTATTATATGTCAATTAGAAATTACAATAAAAAAAAGAGTCCTCTGAAAGAAAAACTAGAGCTAGGAGCACTTCTAAGTGCAAAAATCTACAAAGCCAACATAAGCTCATTAGTTCATTGACATTTAGTAGAATATTGATTCTGGGCAAATATTTGAGAAGTATAAAAATTTGTTACTAACAGTCTTCTAATTATCAGGCTTCATCCAAAAAATCTAGATGTTTTCTCCTCAGACTCAAGGTTCCAGGGCAGCTTCTTAGTCCCGTAAGGTGTCTAGTTCCCAGTAGTGGGAACTTAGTCAACCTAGAGAGTTCTGTTTTTTGTTTGCTTGTTTGTTTGTTTGTTTTTAAATATTTTATTGGGTACATTTGAGGTTTACAAAATGTTGAGATAGAGATAAATATAGCTACCTACACTTTAACATAAGGTTTTTTTTTTTTTAATTTGTGTGGTAAGAGGAGCTAAAATCTGTTCCACAAAACCTTACCTATTTCTTAATCTATTTTTTCTTTTTTTTATCAGTTAAATGGTTTTTCCTGTTCCTCTCCCTCCCTCCTATTACCCAACCCCTACTATCCAACACATTGTACTGTCTCTAGTATCTATAGTTGCCTTCCCTGCTATGATACCTTCCAATCTGTTAAGGGTCAAATTTACCAGTTGATTTGACTGACTTATTGGTCCTAGATGATCAAAGCCTGTAGAAGGCAGCTCGAGAACTTAACCTATGGTGAGAGAAGTCTAGCAAAAACTCATGATCATTCCCAAATCACAAGCATGACATAAGGTCATGAATGAAAAGACAAGTCACAAAGATAAAGTCTAATAAGAAAGAGGCATTAGGGACATGGTGTTCGATAGGCTATGCAACTTATGATTAAGTTATTTCATTCATGCATTTATTTGTTCAAAACTGATTGTTTTATTGTTTTGCATATTTTTTTAAATTGTGATTTCTGGTTTACCTATAGTCATTGTACATCTTTGAACAGCACAGTATCACTTTTAAAAGCATGCAAACAGTGTGTAATAATTAAATTAAGCTTATAGATATGTTTATCTAATTCAATGTTGAACATTATGTTGTGCATGAAATTGATTAGTAAGCATATCCTTTCTGCTAGGTGTTACTGATAGGGTAATGAATTATGTGTACTAAGGACAAAATCTATACATCTTTCCTTATTAATGATTAATTTATGGCAACTCAAAAGAAACTATAAAAAATAAAGTATGAGCTTATTCTAGTGCAAAAATTGAAATCCATGCCTAATTTTGTCATTATAGGTATATTCTATGCTCTTTGCAAAGACCCACTCATATTTAGTAAATTCAATCATACTAAAGAAAGAACTCAAAATATAATGCCCTAGGCTCCTAAATATCAGTAAATACATAATTAGAATGAAGAAATACTCAGCAATGACAAAGATAATGTTTCTATATATCAACACACACACCCCATAGACAGCATGTGGTAAGTCATCCTTACAGGCAAGAAAACTAACTCTGCAAAAGCTTAAATGCCTTCCTCAAGTGTATATAGCTGAGTCATTGGTAATTCCTGATTAGATCCCTTGGTTTCTCAAGTCTCAGTCCAGCATTTTTTCTACTCTAAAATATTTTTTTGCTATCATCTATAAACAATCTCTCTCCCTATAACTTTGAATCATCAAACTTATAGAAATGACTCAGGCAATGATAGGACACTTGTATCTTGACAGGACACTGACTGAGGTATTGGTAGGTAGAAAACACTTTGCAGTCTTCTATAAATCATTTCATTTATGCAACTCCATATGGGCTGAGGGCCAGCCCTGACTATGCAACTCTTATTATCAGCATTTCCTTTAAGAAGCAGGACAGGGAGAAGAAAAGAAAAAAATATGCCTAATTCCTTAGTGCTGTGCACTAAACTGAGGATTGGCAATTTTTTATTGTAAAAAGCCAGATAGTACATGTTTGAAGTTTGTGGGTGAAGCAGTCTCTGTCACAACTCCTCAACACTACCATCACAGCATTGTAACCCTATACCTAATATGTAAACAAGACTATGGCTCTGTTTCAATAAAACTTTATTTATGGACACGGAAATTTAAATTTCATATAATATTAACATGTCACAAAAGATTGTTCTTTTGACTATTTCAACTATTTAAAAAAGGTAAAAATAATTATTAATTCTTGAGCTGAATAAAAATAACAGTAAGTTAGTTTGTCAGTCTCTGCCATAGAGAAATAAATAGTTGAGAAATATATAGTTAAAAAAGATAGAGGGTCCAACTGAAATATAAAATGTGCTTAGGAGGAAACACAAACTATTTTATGTGGATACATTACTGCAAAGCCCATCCAGTCAAGTCCTTTATTTTACTGATTAGTTACCCCTTAGATATATTTTCTAAATTCCATTTGAGAAAACTTTTTCAGTTCTTATGTATTTCTAGAAACTTCTTAATGTACGAGGGCGTCTTTTCTCTCCATTGCAATGTGAGTTTGGAGCTCCACAACCACTATCCCAGTTATTGACCATGTCAAGCACAGTTTCTACCATCAAAAGGTCTGATTTTCTTCTCTTGCCAACCCTCAATCTCAATGGCACCCTATTATACCAATCAGAAGTATAACAAAAAGTTTCAGTTCTCTCTAAATCCAAAAGAATGATCTGTGGCAAATACAAAATGCCCTTACAAAGCCAAGCAAGGTAATTTGAAAAAAAAATGTAATGAGTTTCAGGTTCATGAAATGTGATATTGACAACAGCAGAAATAAATTGCTCCTATTTAACTGCAGGCCAGCTCAGAAGAGATGAGCATCAGCCATGCTCCCACAATGCAGCAGATGCCGGACCCTGAGAGACACACTCTATTAAGACCAAAGTGCTATTAAGGAGACAGACTTACACTGTAAAGTTGGAGCGGGTGGAGGAGAGGAAGAATGCCTCAATCTATACATCTCAGGGACTTGACAGCACTTGGCTTCTTATAAATCTGTCTAAGTAAAGTTATTAAGTGGCTGAGAAATGTACCATTGGCAGCCAACCTGGGACAACAATGGAAAATGGATAGCCAATAGACAAGACAGACAAGTAAAAGGACCAGGAAAGATGCTTGCTCACAGATTCTGAAAGGTAATAAACACTGGAAATGGGATTTGGGCTGCATCTTTCAGCACCAAGAAATAGCAGATTCTGAACAGAAACTAAATAGCTACATTATCACCTGCTAGTTCCCAAATATGGTTGAGTTAGAAGATCTGAATTCTATTGGAAAATTGTCTGGAATTTATTAGTTATAATAAATGGTGCTGAACAAAGTCAAAATAAAAATACCAAAACAAGACTCTAGGGAAGTTCACTTTTCATGAATTCCAGGAGACAATATTAAAAGCAGTACAGTATGTGTCTTATTTTTCCAATTCTTGAGGTTTTAATGAATGCTGAAAATAATCTGACCAATGTAATCAATTAAGCAGCAAAGTAATCATTTAATAATATATAGGATGAGGCACTCATGTGACAATTTTACTTCTACTATCATTTCATCTAAATTGGGTTGAAATATCATGGAAAAGCATACATTTAGAAGGTGATTTTTGAATCTGCTGAAATCTAAAGTGCCAAATATATGTTTGCCTTCTTTTATTGAATAAGTGCATGAAAAATTTGCATAAGAAAACCAATGCATAATGAATTATATCTCCAAGTCTTTACAATAAACAAACTAACAAGCACATCAGAAGCACCATAGTAAAGTGATCAAATAGCATTGGAATGATAGTCAGAAATTCTGGGTTCAAATCTTAACTCTTCCACTAACATTATACATGACTTTTAGCCACTCTGTTGTTCTCTGTTTTTTCATCAGAAACATGAAGAGATGCAAATTTTCTCTAAGAACTCTTTCAACTCTGACATTCTCTGTCTCTCTATAACCTTCTGGTGACCATTTTATCTAAATGTTAGAAGAGCATAATTTAAAAGCTGCATGGAGTTTAAAATTGGAAATCTTACTTTTGATTAAACATGAAAAAATAATACATAGTATCACTAGAGATTAACCCATGTTTATTTTCTCTTCGAAATAATCAAAGTCTAAAATGGAGTTTGTAGGAAGGTGTAAGATAGGACAGATATTATCAAACATATCTGTTTTCATTAGACTGAACTATATAGACTAACAATATGTTTTGATTTTTAAAATTAATTTAAACTAAAAACATAAAGGCTTAAGAAAAAAATAGAACACTTTTATCAGATGCAGAAATATAGAGTCTTCATTTCTACATGGCAGCAGAAAGCTAAGAAATAGCCATTCTCCTGAGATAGTAAATGAATTCTTCCATTCATCATCATCCTCACTATTCCTTGTTGTCTCTGGATACTCAAGTTCAGTGTTTGCTGTCATTTATCATCACATTTGCACTGTCGCTTTTCTTAAAGTACAGTTAGGAATAACATGAAGTATTTGTTGGACCTGTGTCTCTACCAAAACTTAAAAATAAAACACTACCAGGAGAACCACAACTTGCAACAAAATGCAAAGAACATATAAATACCTTCCAATAAATAGGCTATTCTTACATATACAGCCTACAAATAAAGTGATGCAGAAAGTTAAACTTAGTCAATTAAGGACATTATTGAGAGTCAGTCTCTACCTATTTCATTTGTATGTGCTCCCTGTGGTCGTTTGTTGACATTAATTCTGCAACTTGATCTGAAGAAAGAGCTATGATGGTTTGAGTGAAGAAAACTCAGTGGAAAAAGTCACTAAATTTCTCTTATATCCCTGTCTCAAAAACCACAACTACATTTTATTTCCCAGAAACTTGTATAAATTGTTGGCATTTAAGTAAAAGAGGATCCCAAGTGAAAACACAAAAGCACATAAGACTACCTCCCCAGATTTCTATTAATATTACAAAAAGGTATATTTTAGCTCCAAGAGGAGAGTTTTCTGTGAACTCTATGAGGTACATTCATGGAGTGATTTCTTTGTTGAATGAATCAAGAGTGCCAGGATACTTACATATAAAAGAATCTAGACAAGAATAACTCCAAGAAGTACATTGTTAGAAAAGAAAACAGGAGAGACCAGCAGATGGTGTAATGGCTACATCGCTGAACTTCCATGTTGTCAACTGCAGTTCGAGTCCTAGAACTGGTGGCTTAAATTCACACTGGGCACGTGTGCATGAGTGCCCAAGATCCCAAGAGGAGAATGAAGGAGAAGGGATTGCAGCATGACTATCTTCCTTGGGGGGTGATTTCTCTCTTTCTGTCTCTCTGTTTCTCTCTGGAGAACACAAGTGCCCTATAACAAAAACCTCTCCAAAAATAAAAAGAAAACAGGAAAGGAGAGAGCATATTTACTTCTCAGAGTATTTCTGAAAATTAATCCTCAAAACATAGCACAATGTTAAGTAACATAAGAGGAGAAAAGTGTGTTTACTCCAACTTATTAAGGCAAAATACTTCTAAAAATTAATTCTTAGATCCAGTGGTAATTTCCACATCATTTGCATCCCTAGGCCAGCAGTTAAGTTTTGTGCATGGAAAGCCAGATCCCACATGGCCAACCTCAGTATGAATTCCATCCCCCGAGGCTTGAAAACCATGCCAGGCCCATGTACATGCTTGCCCCAAATCCTGACAGGATGGATAAATGGAGGACAAGGGATTGTGGCATGACCACACCCCATTGGGGGTGATTTCTCTCTCTTTCTCTCTGTCTTTCTCTAGTAAACACATATGCCCATTTGCAATAGAAAGAAAGAAGGAAAGAACGAAGGAAAGGAGGGAAGCCCAAAGAGCAACTGAAAATAATAGAGCTCTCCTTTGCAATTACTGTAAGCTAATACAAACAAACCTAAACAGTAGACACAATTTTTATCTTTGGTTTCTTCACAATAACACAATGAGCCTGATACTATTGCTCCCATCTAACAGAAAAGAAAACTGAAGCTCAAGGAAACTAAAGAACTTGAAATTAACTTCAAAGAGACAGAGGAGATTCTGTCTCTTTGATGCTCAATTGTGTGCCCTTATCTGCTTCTCTGGCTACAAAAGAAATGCACATCTTTCAGAAACCTAACTTACTAACAGGGAGTACAGGCATAACATAGCAAGCTCGTTAGTTACTATCCCCTCCCTCCCCTCACTGACTTAATTAGCCTTCACCCATGTTGCCTGGGTGAGGAGTTTCTCCAGGTTGTCAGATAAGGCAGTAACATGCAGCCTGTCATCGAACTCCCTTCTTGAACAAAAATAACCAAAATGGAGAAAAAAATTCATTTTAAAGTCCAAGTTTATTTTAAATATTGAACTTTTTTCCCTAACTGGCAATATTGAAAGATACTAAGTAGCCATGAGTACTCAAATGAAAAAAGAACTAAAATTTCCCATCTTGCTTTATTGCTTTATTTTATCTTCTTTGATTTTCAATGCACTGCAATTTCATCTACAATTTGCACTCTCATTTTTATAGAAGATCAATTAAAGATAACTGGACAAATGCTTGATTATATTCTGAAAACCAATTTTAATATTACTTTCTGATGGGCTTCTAACCTTATCAAAGATTCAATCTCTCTCATTTTCCTTTTACTTAGTGGGAGTTTCAAGTGTAGTAAATCAACCAAAAGGTATTTAGAATATACTCAGGATTTTGCTTATCGGTTCTCTATCACACAAGCTAAAATAATATGATAATTAAAGATCATAACTGGAATAAAAAAAGATAGACTAGAATTGTAGTAACTTCAATAGTAAATCAATCCTGAATTTTATATTGGACAAAACCAAGAAAAAAATTTATCAAATGTGTTTGGATAACTTAAACACCAAACAAAAAATTCTTTTAGTTCCAGATATATCTCAAAAGTAGGAAGAAGTTCAACCAATCTCATTAATTAAGAAAAATTCGGCACCATTTAATTCACCTCTCCTGAAAACTTATGTCTTTTCTGTTGTATTCTGAAATAAGAGTAAGGCAGGGAGGCTACAAATGATTGTATGTGATTAAATGCCAGACTTTGAAGTTGCTATGCTCCTTTAAAACTCACAAGTACGCTATGGAAGTATGTACACATCGAATACACTTTGAAAGACTATTTTACAAAATATGTTTAAATTCTTTAAATGTACATAACTATCAATACAGAATTTCTCATTTGTGGGTGTCTTTTGAAGAAATTCTTAGCATCACACAAGTAACATTCAAGGATGTGTATCTTGATTTTATTAATAATACTTTGGATGTTCAACAATAGGAGACTGGTTAAATAAATTATGATATAGCCTTATAGTAGAATACTGAAACAAGATGTAAATTACATTGCATATATATTTAATATAAAACTATAGTAATATTATGAATTTCAAGTATCAATTTTGGCCATATAATTAGTCATGTGCAACCTTATATGTTTTTGTTTTTCTGAAGTATTGAAGTTCTGTGCGAAGCAAACAACTTACCTTAATCATATCTGACAGTAGGATATCCCATTCCCTTAAGGGTGGATATAGCTGCTCCTCCTTCCACTCCACCTTGCTGTCCCAAGGCCTTTTCTCTGCAGCCTGAGACTCCTGTGAGCCTGTGGTCTGAGAGGCCAAGTATTGCAAGAAGCCTCTTCACTGCTTTCAAGGTCTCAGTTCTCAGTAGCCGTATCAACTTGAAGCCATCCAAGTCTCTACCACCCAACTTTTGGGCAAGTAAGCCAGTTTCTGAAACTCACATCAGCCTTCATTTATACAATTTATGAGATCTCTAGAGCAGATACAGGTCCTGCCCATATCTCAGAATTTTCATGTTCTCCAACAAATTTCTCTGGGCCTGATGGAATTTTTCTTTCTCAGAACTAGTGAAGGTCTTTCTTCCACATAGCACAGTGGAAACCACAGGAAATTAATACCTTTCCACTTGAACACACCTCAATTCATTGGAGTTGATGTGGAAATTACTCCAACTCTCTCACCTCTTGGCAGGTATCTTAGTCCATGATTGCATTGCTAAGAGAAATATCTAAGATTAAGTGATTTATAAAGAATAAATATTTGACTCCTGATTGTGAAAACTGGAAAGACTAAAGACTTGAGGTTGGCATCAGCCCAGCTATGTCATGACATGGCTGATAGAAACTGAGAGGGCAGAGTCAGCTGCTGATATGGGTGGTTAAGGTAGCTGGATCCTGCATGGCTAACTGCATGTTTTGAGTCCTGGACCTGGCATGTTTGGGCACAGTTGTCCAAGTCACAAGAGGAAAAATGGAGGAGAAGGGATTGCAGTGGTGACCATTCCCCATCATCCTCACCACCATCACCTCTGGCGGGCATACATTCCCTCTACAATATTGAAAGAAAAAGGAAAGGAAGGAATAGGTGGCAGTGGACATATGCAGAGAGAGATCATAGTCTATATTCCACATGAGCCTGTCTCACTCCTTTTCCTAATAAAACCACCAGAACGCAATTATCAGACCTCCATCTTAACCACTCAATCACTAATCTCCCAAATCCCTACTTTTTAACAAAATGATCAGATTAAGTTTTCACATTCATAATCCTGTTACAATGGCTCAACCCATGAACTGGGGGGAGAAGGGGAGAACATGTTCAAACTATAGCCGTAGGGGATGGGGAGGGTATAGAGATGAATTTGAATTAGGTGGGTTTACTCCACTTTGTAGGTTCCTTACAGGATGAACACCAGTTGTCCCCCAGCAAGCAAGCTGAACAATTTGCCTTTCTGCACCTTTAGTTGTCTCCTCACCTTCCCGTGCACACTTCCCCTCTCCCTTATTGGTATTTGCTGCACTTCCCCAATAAATCTTTGGCACTCAAATCCTTTTCTCAGTGTCTGCTTCTGGGATTAACCTAAACTAACACAATTTTCTGTTTCCTTTTAGATCTGGGCACTTCAACCACTTCCATTCTCAGAACCAGCCTCCCTCAGTGTTTGAAGATAAAGTAAATTCTCTTTGTAACCATAAAATACCAAGGTCCTCAAAGCTCATCTGAGGCAAAAGATCTCAGACTCAGGACTCAAAAGGTTCAGCTATTCTGTTAGAATGTAAGAAAAATATACGTTTTTCTCTAGTAATTTTTCTGCTTTTCTCTAGCCATAGAACAAAGCAAATTTCTTATCCTATAAGAAAAATCATTATTTCACATTATTGTAGTATAATGATAATATGATCCTATTTTTAGTTTCATTGTATTGCTATTTATATTTATATAGAGTATAAATATTTATGGGAAAAGTGCCAGCTAGCCTTTTATGTGAAATAAATTACTCAAAACATTAGTGACTTGAAACCATATTTATTAATTTCCATAATTCTTCTGTTAGGGGTTGATTTATTTGATAGCTAAACTCAGATATCAAGCAAATTGAGTGGGCTCATGTGTTGAACCCATTCATGTGTCTATTGGTTGGCAGGCTACTTTCATATGAGTTTCTTTAGAATGTATGAGGAGTAGAATGGCTGGATTGCATGTAAATTGCATCCTCAGTTATATTAGATATTGCCTAATTGCTTTGCATCAAGGTTGCACCAATTTATATTGACATTGTGTATGAGAAATATTCTTTTATATGCTTAATAATATTTTATACTGTAAGCCAATTAGAGTTGAAATGGCATCAATGACACTGGTGCCTTATTTGCATTTTTCTGTTTAAAGAACAGACACTTTTATGTCCTGTGTGTGTGTGTGTATGTGTGTGCATGAATGTGTTTCACCTGGTTTTTATTCTTTTTAAAATTTTAATTTTTAATTGCCAAATGGAATATCTTATACATTATTTATGGTGTACAATGTGATACACACACACACACACATTGTGGAATGATTAAAGTTAATTTATGTTTCAATCGTCTCATTTTTTTATCATTCTTGTGATAAGAACACTTAAAATTGAATCTCATGGCAATTTTCAAATACACAACATAATAATATTAATTGTATTCTCCATGCTATTCAATAGATCTGTAGAATTTCTTCTTCTCTAACAGAAACTCTATACCATTTCTTAAATATGAGTTTACTTTAAGTTTTTAAAATTTATTTTGTCTTTTTTTCTGTGAGGTAGTCTTCTACTGAATTTAAGAAACTTTTTATAGTTCTAATTTTTCGAGTATCTTATGACTTGCAAATTTTTTTCCAGTCTCTGGCTTATCTATTAAATTGTATATATGCCTTTATATTTCTTTGCTTTTTGCACCAATGTAAATTATTCAATTTGTAATGAAACATATTATCAACATTTTTCTTTATGTTTCTTTATTATTATTATTATTATTATTATTGCTATTAAGTATTCAGAATCATTAGTCCTCCAAATGTGAATGTGAAGTTTGATTCATACAGGCATTAAAAAGTATGCCAGTACAGCCATAGTGGTGCAGGAGAGAGGGTGCCACTGAATGATAGCGAAACCATATAGGAAACCCTGGTTAGGATCTTGGGTGACCAGAATATACCAGGAGTGCCTAAGTATCAACGATCCTGTCTAGCTGGCAGACTGAGGGAAAGATCATGGCATGCCAAAATCCCATAAATGGTACCTCTCTCAGAATGAAGAAAGACCGAGAAAGAAAGAGGGATGGAGAAGAAGGAAGGGAGGAAGAACTTTTAAAAATTAAATAGAAAGGTAACAATGAAATGAAGTCACTATTTTTCTCAGTTTTTAAAGTATATAAATAGGTGTAAACTCTAATTTTCTTCATTGATGATACATAGTCTTTGAAAATCACTACTTTTTTCTGGAAAAAGGCAAGAATCTAGGGGTATTAGTGTGCAAGCTTACTTAATTGAGGGACTTCTTTCTTTTGCTATAGCATATTTTATAGCATTTCCTATAAATATGTCTGTTGTATTGACTCAACTCTAGAAGTTATAGAGTCAACTACCAAAGCTTGTTTGTAAAGAAGGATGAATAATTTCTTGCTCAATAACAACATTTCTAATTATTGAGCTAAAATACTACTCAAAACTCATGTGTTGAGACTTATGCTGAGCAGCAGATGCATCATGATGGAATATCCTGCTCTGTTGTACGCTGCTGGACAAACTAATCAAGGGAAAGAAAAAGTTCCTCCTCTCGAAGCACCTAGTGTTGCCCCTAAGAGGAGCAAACAAAGAGAAATAAATTTTTGAAAGATCAAACAACATGTGTCTCAACGAAAAATTATTTCTATTCACGTATATTACATCACCATCCTTAAATTATTTTATTTTTTTAATTTTTTTTATTGATTTTGTCATAGGTCATCTATTCTCACCAAAGAGAAATAGAAACAGTGAGAGGGAAAGTGAGAAACTGATGGCCACACTGCAATCCCTTCTCCTTCAGTCTCCTCCTAGGATTTGAGGCATGCACCCACATGTGCCTGGTATGATTTTCAAGCCACTGGGTCCAGGACTCAAACCACAGTCAGTCATGTGGGATTCCAACACCTTAACCATTATGCCAACTGCTGGCCTCAGGTTATTTTATCTTTTTCAAGATCCTTTCATTTGATTGATTCTGAAAAAAACTTAAATGTTTGAAGTATATGTGATATATCTAAACTATACATATATTTATATGCTTGTATTGGGTTTACTGTTGTCTGTTTTGCAGCTCTTAAAATGTTCTGATGTTTAAAACTGATGAACATTGGGGCCAGCAGATGGCATAGTGGTTACATCAATGGACTCCCACATGACTGACTGCGGTTCAGACCCCAGACCCAGGGGCTTGAAACTCATGCCAGGCATGTGTACATGCATACCCAAAATCCTGAGAGCAGAATAGAGGAGAAGGGATTGTAGCATGGCCATCCCACTTGGGGAATAATTTCTCGCTTTCTGTCTCTCTGTCTCTTTCTCTCTCCAGGGAGCACACGCACCTATGGCAAAAACCTCTAAAAATTTAATAAAAACAAAAACTCTGATGAATAGATGACAATATGAAATATAGTTTCATGCAAAAGTGGCATTATACCCATGTTGTAGTCTGTGTTACCCCCGAATTAGACTATTCGGCAAAGATTTTTATACAAGGAGATCCCAAGACACAATTTGGGGAAGTGGAAGTGAGGAAGGAAGGGAACTATCTGGAAAATTACCATTGCAAATGACAAGATTTTAATATCTCTAAGAAATACCTCAGTTATTACCCAAACTCGGAGGAAAGGAGCTGTGATATTTACAAATTGACTTCTCTCCACATTTGGTTGAGGGATGCTCTTAGCTTTTAATTCTGTTCATTTCTGGTGCCCACTAAAAAATTAAAAGTGAGGTATTGATATGATATGAATAGACTATTGCTTATGTCCACCACACTCTTCTTGATTACACATTATTTGAAGGCTCTTTGAGGGCTTTTATGTAAACAATAGAAACAAAGGATTTTAAATTGTTATGGAGAATGGGTCAAAAAGATAAATTATTTCACACCATTCTTAAGATAAAGCTTATGCTTGTGACACACTTTGACACAGGGAATATAACACAGAAAGGTAACTAGAAAACACATCCCAAAAAATTTCTTACACTATTCTAGGATATTTTTCTACCTTATTTTAAAGGCAATGGGAGACTGGAATTTAAGAGTTTTCTGATAGGGCATTGGGTGAAAAAAAGGAGAGAAGAAAGGAAAACAGCAGATTAGGATTCTGGAGATAATGGTTTGCAAAGACAGTGAATAAAAGAGAAGAAAATACATTTGAAAGATATTTGGGAGGCAGAAAAGTGAAGGAAAAAAAATTTTTTTTAAAAAAAGTAATTTCCAAATGTTTGCATTCACAAACTGAGTGAACAAAATGCAAATTGCAGAAGGAGTCAGAAAGATATCTTCTCTGGTCTGAAATAAAAGATTACTTATAGCTAATGTTGCGCATTATGGTATTTTGTACACTAGATGTGTAGAATTATTATTTCTTTATTTAACTAAATTGAAGCATGTAATTCAATTATGAAATTGAAAGAGGGAGTGGTAAAGGGAATTAAATATTCATTAGGAAGCATTTCCCATCAACCACTTGTTCATGCTTAGATCAAACAGATCTAATAATTTCTTGTTAAATTCATCACTTTTCATTAGAACAGTAATTGCAGTCGGTAAAAGGTAATGGTTACAGTGTGTTACACAATTAACATAGTGTGAAATGAACTAAAATATGTTCTCTATAGATGATTTTTCTGGGAACACTACATACTGGGTTCAGGAAATATAAATGTAAGATTTTTCTCAACTATCAGTTTGTAAAATCAGATAAAGTTCACTTATATTTTAGTTGAAAATAAATGCTGTCATTTAGACATCATAAAAGCTGATGATAGTCAACAAGTTATTCTGCACTAAGGGAATTAAGTTTGTCTTTTTGAAATTACCATGTTGTCTGTACACAATATTAGAGATGTTTTGGATCCATGCTGATAAACCTGCTCAATAGGTGAAAACCTAAACTACATACCAGCCCTGAAAATCTCTTTATTTTCTATTTTAGCCTTTTTTCTGTATATGAGTTCATTTGAAAATAGAGACATTGTATATTTGCACTTAATATATACCAACTGCACTCAGTGGCCAAAACTGAATGACTAGAGGATATAGAAACATAGAAAATGGTTATAGATACCATATGGTAAGAGGGTAGGAGAAGTAGGGTCTGAGGAAATACATTAAGGAGAAAAATTGGGAGGCAAGACATTATGAGACAAAGAAATGGTTTATTATCTGTTGATAATAACATGTGTAGTATCCCCAACTGGACTGGTAAGAAATGTATTCATGTTGGAACATTCACTTCACAAGCTAAGTAACACATGTGATTGAATATATAAAAGAAATTAAAATAAAATTAAAAGTAATAAAAAATAATAACAAATGGAATTAAATAAATATTTTAAAATGAATAATACTGAATAGAAAAACATATGATAATTATAATTATAATATAGTTGTGTAATTTTTAAATATTTTGTCATATTGTGCTGGATTGTATTATAAATATTATATTATATGTGTAAATATGAGTATGTATACATACAGACATATTACATGTACTACATTAACAGTATAATATTTCCAAATTGTATTATATTTTAATATAACTTATTGAGGTATAATTAATAATCAATATTCTACACTATTTTAAGTATACAATTACATGATTTGGGCAAATATATATGACGAACTACGCATGACCACAGTCAAGATAGAGAATATTTTCAACACTAAAATTTCCTATGACCCTTTGCAATCTTTGCCTTCTCCCAAACTCCAAGCTCTTGACAACTTGATCTTCTTTCAGTCATAGATGAGATTTGTTTCTTCTAGATTTTCATAATAACTAAATCATACAATATGAACTTTGTACATGTCTTCTTTTTCACAGAATACTACCTTTATATCCATCCATCTTATTACATGTATCAGTAGTCTTTTTTTGCTAATTGTCAAGTGGCAGTATATTATGTGGGTATAACAAGTTTGTACATCTGTTTACCTTTTGAAAAGTTTGAAGGTTGTTTCTAGTTTTGTGCTATTGTGAATAAAGCTACAATAAATATATGTAGACATATGTTTAAATAATCTTAGTAGGCATAAGTTAAATTGCTCCATTTGTATAATAAATACATGTTCTAAGATTTTATAAAAATGGGAAAATTTTAAAAGATATTATAATCTTTATATTCCCAAAAGCACTGTATGAGAGTTTCATTTGCACCAGATCCTGCCAAAAATTGTTGGTGTTGGTCTTTCTAATTTTAGTCATTCTAATATGAATATTGTGGGATCATGTGGTAGTTTTCATTTGCATATCTGCTGACGTCAATATCTGTCTTTATTTATATGAGAAAGTATTTAGTATTTTTAAAAAATATTTTTCTTTTTTTGGAGAGGTTTTTGCTATAGGGTACATATGCTCTCCAGAAAGACAGAGAGAGACAGAAAGTGAGAAATCATCTCCCAGGAAGGATGGCCATGCTGCAATCCCTTCTCCGCCATTCTCCTCTCGGGATCTTAGGCACACATGCACATGAACCTGGTGTGAGTTTAATCCACTGGGTCCAGGACTAGAACTGCGGTTGACTTACATAGCCATTACATCAACTGTTGGTCCCTTAAAATTTATTTTTCTTGGGAACCAGCAATTAGCGTAATGGCTATGTCGCTGGACTCCCACGTAGTCGACCGCAGTACGTGTCCCGGACCCGGTGGCTTAAAACTCACGCCGGGCGCGTGTGCGTGCCCAAGATCCCGAGAGGAGAATGGAGGAGAAGGGATTGCGGCGTGACCATCCCCCCTGGGGGGGTGATTTCTCGCTTTCTTTCTCTATGTCTCTCTCTGTCTGTCTGGTGAGCGCACACGCCCTATAGTGAAAATCTCTCCAAAAAAAAAGAAAAAAAAATTATTTTTCTTTACTCATGATAAAGCATGTATGCACACATATCAAATTAGCCATGTGATATCTGTCTTCTCTTGAGCAGTGAATTTCCACTGCACCATAGATTTGGCCCAAAGTCTTCATTGTTGAAAGATATTTTTCTTTGAGGAACTCTAAATGAACAGTTTTTTTCTTTCGACAGTTTAAAGATGTCATTCCATTGCCTTAAGTGTTGCATAGTTTCTAGTGAAAAGTCCGTGATTTTTCTTTTTTACTTATTCCTTTCTAAGATGTGTATTTCTTTGGTTTTAAGACATTATCCATCAATATTTTCTGGCTACCCTCCTTCCATAATTCAATGTTTATATTCACATAGAGATATGGCAGTTTCTCTAGATCTATTAGAATTTTGTTGTTGTTGCTTTTAGTATATTTACTTTGTGTTTTATCTTGGATAATTTCTGATGCTATATCTTCATGTATATTTATTCTGCAGTATGCAATTGCTTTTAACCTCACCCATTAAAGTTTTCATTTTTAAGCCCAGTCTGGTGGCATAGTCAGTAGCAAACTAAACTGTAGTATTGGAAGATACATGGCTGAATTCAGGTTTGAATTTCTGGGTCAGCCTGAAAGCACTCTGGGCATTTATTTGTGTGCCCAAGATCCTAATGAGCTAGTGAACTGGGTAAAGGAGATCATGATATGATGAGAACCCCATTGAGGATGTGTTTCTGTCTCTCTCACTCACTCTCTCATATGCACATATTTTCTTTTTTTTAGACAGTTTTGTTTTGTTTTGCTATCAGGTGCGTGCACTCACCAGAGAGACAGAGAGACAGAAAGTAGGAAATCACCCCCCACAGGAATGGCCACACTACAATCCTTCTCACCCATTCTCATCTTAGGGTTTTGGACATGCACGCACATGTGCCCAGTGTGAGTTTTAAGCCACTTGGTCTGGGACTGAAACCATGGTCAACTATGTGGGAATCCAATGATGTAATCATATATACCCTCTTTGGGCCCCAATATGCATATACTTTCTATCATAAGAAAAATAAACTTCAAAAAATAGCAATTTTAGACATTGTATCTCTATAAATTTCAACCTTCTTCTTTTCTATATTTTCATTAAAAAATATTCATGCACTTTGAACATGATAGTTTTTTAAAGAGCTTGTATGCAAAATCCATTATTTTAGTACTTTCTACAACTATTTCTACTGATTTTTCTCCTGATTTTGAGTCACATTTATTTCTTTATGTACTTATTAATTTTTGATTGGGAAATGCTCTGTCTACTTAAATTAGGAAGACTTAAAGACTCTGTATGAATCATCTTGTTTTGTGCTGTTATCCAGAGATTGCTTCCAGGAATATGTCTGTTCAAAAGTATGGCCAAACTATTTGTTTCCCTTCTCTTGTGGATTTAATTATTTTGCTGCTACTGTCCAATACCTTAAAAACAGAAACATTTGGGAACCAGCAGTTAGCGTAATGGCTATGTTGCTGGACTCCCACGTAGTCGACCGCGGTTCGTGTCCCGGACCCGGTGGCTTAAAACTCACGCCGGGCGCATGTGCGTGCGTGCCCAAGATCCCGAGAGGAGAATGGAGGAGAAGGGATTGCGGCATGACCATCCCCCCTGGGGGGTGATTTCTCGCTTTCTGTCTCTATGTCTCTCTCTGTCTGTCTGGCGAGCGCACGCGCCCTACAGTGAAAATCTCTCCAAAAAAAAAACAGAAATATTTGCTTTTATTTTTTATATAGTTGTTTTTGTGGAGAGAGGAATTCTATATGCCTTTCGGTCAGAGCAAAAGTTCACTTTAAAAAAAAAAATTCAGCACTATATAGTAAAGATTTTTGTTCTTTACATGAGTCAGGAACTGAATTTGGTTACAGATTAGGAAAAGACCTAAGCTACAAACCCCAAAGCCTCATTTAGTTTTGTAAAACTGAAGGTACAGTTAGTTTTGGAAAACCTGAAACTGGAAAGAGACTTTTTTTCACACAAGTTCACAAGCAGGTAATGCAATTCTGATATGGCAAACTCATCATGCCAACATAAATTTAGTCTCCTTAAAAAGTGATATCACCTCTGTTCTTGTCTTATGAGGGAAAAATGGTTACTTTCCTATTAGGTATATACCCATGATTCAAGAAACACAGGAAAAAGACAAGATAGCAACTGATAGTTGAATCTTCCCCCACCTAGGAACTTCTGACATCTCATTGACCAAAATTACTATTTCACATTTCTACCTATTGGGACAAAAGAGAGCTAGGCAATGTAGATTTTCTGGAGTATAGAGCATCTCCAACAACTTTATATCACACAGAAACCAAAGGAAGCCAGTATTATTAAATGTTCTGGGGCTGGGAGGTGGCATGGTTGTTAAGGTGGCTGGACTCTTACATGGATGACTGTGGTTCAAGTCCCGGACCTGGCAGCTTACTTTCTAATTTTCCTTCTCTCTCTCTCTGGTCAACTTCAAAAAATAAAATAATAAAATAATGACAATGGATAAAATTAAATAAAATAATTCTTATAAAATGTTCTACAATACTTTCAAGGAGTGAGCAGTATTTCATGATATAAAAATACTATCATCATAATCATTAATCATTTGCTAGTCTACATTTAGATGCCATCTTAGTTCTAGGGCCTTTTTTCTTTCACTCTTTCTTTCTTCCTCTCTTTCTTTTTTAGAAAGAAGAAAGTATAACTAGTTTTACAAACTCATCAATTATCAAGAAATTTGAAGCCATAGTGAAAGTGAGGAAAATATCTAGATTTCTATGACTTTTCTCACTTTATGTCTTCTTGTGTAAAAAACAGAAATTATCTGTCTTCCATAATTATTTTATCTTGAAGTAGTGTGATTAACATAAGATTAGAGATGGTCAACCCATTTAATTCTCTTAGGTAAACTATGTATATATGAAAATCATGTCAATTTACATGTCCCTATGAACCAAGAGTAAAATCAAATATAATTTCCACATAAATGTGACAAATTTTCCAAATATAAATCATAGCATCAGTGAGCCACTAAAACTAGCAGTTTATAAGTGATTTATCAGTATAAGCAGTTATTGACTATCTAAATAGTGATAGCAAATACACTGATACATATTAGATCTATAAAGTTTTAATAATCTCTTTGACTATATTTCTTAGTATTTGTAAAGAATAACTTCATTTGTGTACAAGATCTTAAAATTCCAGAGATTAGAATTCTATAATGAGAATTAACTCATAAAATCAGGTAAATATATAATGTTATTTAATAGAATGAACTGCAATTAGCTTTTTTAACATCTGAGCCCAGAAATCAAATCCAGTTTAAAGAATTCAGTAACTATAACAAATTCTTCCATAGACTATGCTTATTGCCTGAAGAAATCTTAAGGATGAGAAAGCTGTAGCATTATCTTATAGTGCCTAAACAAGATATTTCCAGGCAGTCAAAATAAAATTAGTCAAATTTTGATTAAAGGACCCTACAAGGCTTCAGAAATGCTATTTGTATAGTAGTACTCAAGAAATGCTTAACTACAAATGTATTAAATTGAATTGCTCTTGCACATTCAGTCTCAGTATTAGTCAAATGAAAACCATTGGTGTATACTTCATGCATGCTCAGAGCCACATCCTTTGGTATGACAAATCTACTTAACTTAAAATTGTTGAGTGTTCATTGGTTATATTTTGAGTCTTTGATCATTCATGGAAGTTCAGTTTACTCATCCTTGAATAATATAGTCTGCATTTTTTAATGCCTTTTAAGTATTTAGTGTCTTTTTTTATCAGAAGGCTAATTGTAAAAAGAAAACAAACTATAGGAAGTTAATTGTCATGTAGTGTATATATTTGAATAGTTAGAATCTGCTATTTCAGGTATATAATTATATACCTGAAATCTGAAGAGATTTGAAGGTATATAATGATATTAGAAACTTGAGAGTAAAATTTCCACTGAAGAAGCCCAAAACTGCCTTTTTATGCATTTATCATAGAGGGATATTCATAAAACATACTGTTTTCAGTGCTTAGATTGTGAGAATATGTATTTAGTACATTCTGCTGCTAATAATAGCAAATGCTGGGAACTGGGTGATTTATAAAAATAGAGGTTCATTCAGCATATGGTTTGGAGGTTCATAGTCTAGAAGTCACATCTATTGGGGGTCTTGCAGAGTCCTGAAACATCACGTCACAAGAGCGAAAGAAAAACAGATCATCTGTGTCCATGAGTCTCCGTCTTATTTCTTCTCTTTGTAAATCCATCAGGAGTCAGTCATGGAGTCCTTGCCATAACAACCTTAATCTTAATCTTTTACCAAAAGCCCTACCCCTCAACACCACATTCTGATTAAACCTTTAGCCTCTTAATCCTGTCACAATAGATCTCAATGTATGACTTTGGGAGAAGCATACAAACCATAACAATATATGTAAAACAAGGATACTTTATTATTTAATAAATGATTTCCACAAACACATTTTTATACTGACTAGTTAAATGAAACATGTATTTCCTGGAACTTAGAAACTTCTGACTTTGATATAATAAATATTAAGCTTATAAAATTGCATGTGGCTGATTTCTTTTTAAAATTAAAAAAATCCTGCTTTGCAATGCTTTTGGTAACTATCCTTAACTTGAAAAGTCATGTCCTCTCTGATCTCTCCCTTACCTACTTCTCCAGACTTATTTCTTAATACTTTTTTCTCTCAACAACCTATTGCCAGTGTCATGTTTCTTTCATATATTTATTGTGTCTTCTTCCTAAAATACTCCACATTCCTTTACCTGCCTGAATGAAGTGAACACCTATTAATCTTTTATTAACTATATTTCAATATTTTAATGCAGCTTTACTCTTTCAATGAAGCCTTTTCTCAACCTGTCACCTATATTAAGACAATTACCATGTTCTCCTTTGTGTTTGTTTGTAATTCAATAAATGTCCCTTGAGTTAATAAATAAGTAAACAAATAAATCATATTTCAAAAAGAGCAGAGACATAAAACATTAAAATAAGTCTGTAGTTCCAATAAATTGGACTTTTAAAGTGGAAAAGCTAGGAAAACAAGACATTTTACCAGTTTTTAAAGTATTTTAATATCTTTCACATATTGAATATTACAGAACTATAATTTGCAGTGTGTGGATCCAAAAACAGAAACAAGGCATGATGCTCACATCTAAAAGCCTGATAATATAATTAGGAAGATTATTAAATGAGGATAATTAATTATTTTAACATATTCACCATATGTCAGGGTTCTAAATTATTTGCTTATAGTATTCTAAAACAACATATTCAAACATTTTAAGGGATTTTTGAGTCATAGAATCATGATAAATTTATTTTTTTCTCTGCAATTTCCTTATTTTGTAAGTTTCCTTCATAAGCATGTTTTACTGTATTTTACCAAAAGGTAAAAATCAATCCTTGAAGACCAAGAGAAACGTAGAAAGAGTTAACAATATAACTAATTAAATAATGCAGACTTAGAATTTAAAAATTCAAAATATTCAGAAGGCAATTTAACTGTGTATCATCATACATTAGAATTGTTTAATATTCTCTGACAAAGAATTCTTCCTCTATATTCCCAAAGGTATAAAATCAGATCATTTTTCTGTAGCATTACTCATAATAATTTAAGAAACAAATGTAATGCAAAGACCACTGATATAAGTGATTTTGTAACCTATAAGACATTATTTCAGTGAACTAATCTGTATTGTTAAAGTAATAACGATGTTACATAGGCTTGTCAGCTGCCTGAAGCACCTCAGAGTGAGAGAAGGACTCTGGCCAACTACCATGCTGCCCCACAGCCTAGGCAAGAGCAAAGGAGAAGCAAGAGCCACCTGGCCCTAGCTCACCTATATAAACTCTTGCAGAGCCTAGAGTGTGAGAGTAATGGTTGTCTCAGCCCCAATTCCACACTATTCATGGTTCACAATTTTACATACTACCATATACACTAGCTTCTTGCTCAGCCCTCAGCTGCACAGAGGACAGACATTTTTGGTTATGTACAAGCCAAAACATCTGAACTTAATGAGTCAGTATAAGAATTCTCTCCTCTCACTCATCTCAGCATAAATGCACAGAAATTCTTCTGTGCAAATCTGACAGAAGTGAATTCATCACTAAATGAATAGAAATTACAGCAGAGCCTAAAGAAATATGAAAAAAGAGGAAATACCTCTCTCCCAATGGAACACAATAAACATCAAAAATGGACAAAACATAAATCCCAGAAATGTAGGGAATGTTAAAATATTTATCAAAATTTAACTCAATGAAAAAAAAATAATGAGATAAAAGAAAAAATAGATATCCAATCTCAGGAGATGGGGAAGTCATTTCATGACTTGAAAGAGAAACTCCAAAATGGGTTAGACATCCTAAAAAGGAATCAAACAGAACTGCTAGAGTTAAAGAATACAATGCAAAAAATCAAAAACATCCTTAAAAGCTTCAATAATAGATTAAACTATTGGGGGGAAGAAAAGAATCTTTGACCTTGAAGACAAATTTTTGACTTAGCCCAAGCAACTGAAAACTAAATAAAATAAAATAAATAAAAATAAAGACAATATACACGACAACCTATGGGAACCGGCAGTTGACGTAATGGCTAACTGGCTTAGAACTCAAGCCGGGGGAACCAGCAGCTGGCGTGATGGCTATGTTCCTGGACTCCCACGTAGTTGACCGTGGCTAGTGTCCCGGACCCGGTGGCTTAAAACTCACACCAGACGCGTGTGCGTGCGTGCCCAAGATCCGGAGAGGAGAATGGAGGAGAAGGGATTGCGGCGTGACCATTCCCCCTGGGGGGTGATTTCTGCTTTCTGTCTCTATGTCTCTCTCTGTCTGTCTGGCGAGTGCACGCACCCTATAGCGAAAACCTCTCCAATATACATGAAAACCTAGACACTATTAAATGGCTGAATGGTCACCTTATAGATATTTCAGAAGGTGAAGAGATGAGTAAAGGTTTAGAAAATTTATCCCATGATATATTAGTTGAAAATTTTCCTTACTAAGAGAGGCATGTGAAAATCCATATCCAGAAAGTTCAAAGGACACCACATATATTTACCATAAGAAGATCCTCTCCAAGGCATATCATAACCAAACGATAAAAATCAAAAGCAATATTCTAAAAAAGACAAGAGAGAAACATCAAGTTACTTACAAACTTTACCACAATAGGCTAACACCAGACCTCTCAACAGAAACAGTACAGGAGAGAAAAAAAATGGGAAAATATATTTAAAACTCTCAAAGAAAAATAATTTCAGCCAAAAATATTATGTCTGGTGAGATTTTCCTTCAAATGGGAAGGAAAAACAAAACAATTCCCAGGTTAACATAAGCTGAAAGAATTCATCAAAAGCAACCCAGACCTTCAGGAAATTGAAATACTTAAGGGAATACCATCTGAAAAACTAAAGGGAGGTAAGTATAAGTCAGCGAACAAAACAAGTAGAAAATAAAAGAGAGAAGAAGAGAGTAAATGATAGGGCTAAGTCTACAGATATTGATAATAATGTTGAATGTTAATATATTAAATTCTCCAATTAAAAGACACAGATTAGCTCAGTGGAACCCTCTATATTTTGCTTACAAGAAACACACATCATTGGCAAAGATACATAGACTGAAAATGATGGGCTGGAAAAGTCATTTCATGCAAACAGAAATAAAAATAATAGCAGGAGTTGGAA
Organism: Tupaia belangeri chinensis; assembly: GCF_000334495.1. NCBI lineage: Eukaryota > Metazoa > Chordata > Mammalia > Scandentia > Tupaiidae > Tupaia > Tupaia belangeri. The sequence goes on along the minus strand of NW_006204001.1, from coordinate 497,821 downwards.
TATTTATATCAGATAAAAAAGACTTTAGGATAAAAAGCATAAGAAGAGACAAAGAAGGTCACTCTAGGGCCACAGATGGGCAGAGTAGTTACATTGCTGGACTCCCACATGACCGACTATAGTTCAAGTCTGAGACCCAGTGACTTGAAACTCACACTGGACATATGTACATGCATGCTTAAAATACCACGAGGATAATGGAAGAGAAGGGATTGTGGCATAGCATCCTTCCTGGAGGTGATTTCTCACTTCTCACTGTATCTGTCTCTCTCTCTCTTTCTCTCTAGTGAACACACACACCATAAGAGAAGAGCCTTTGTCCTAGACCTGGAGACTTGCTTTCTCACTTTTTCTCTCTCTCGCTCTCCCTCTTTCTCTCTCTGTTCAAGTAAAAAAAAAATAATAATAATTGTAATAAATAAAGTTAAATAACTATTTTTTAAAAATGTAGAAACCTCCATCTGCTACCTACAATAAACCTTGTAGATAGAGACATACATAAGCTAAAAGTAAATGGCTGAAAAGACATACACAGACTAATAGTGAATGGCTGAAAAGAAGATATTCCAAGCAAACAGAAATCAAAAAAGAACTGGAGTTGTGATACTAATATCAGATAAAATAAACTTTAAGATAAAAATTCTAAGAAGAGAAAATAAGAATATATAGTACTAAAAGGAGGGCATTCACCAAGAAGATATAACACTTATAAATATCTATGCACCCAAAATGGGACCACCCAAATATGTGAAAGAAAGACTGCTAGATCTAAACAGAGAGGTAGATTGCAACACACTAAACATTGAGGATCTCAACGCCCCACTAGCTCCTTTGGACAGATCATTTAGACAAAAAAATAAGTAAAAAGATATATGACCTAAACACCACCATAAATGAAATGGACTTGAAAGAAATCTATAGATTTTTCTTACCTCCACGTGGAAACTTTTCAATATTGACCACAAGATTGGGCACGGGGTCAGTAGGTGTCATGATGGTTGGAGGTGCTGGGCTCCCACATAGTCGACCATGGTTTGAGTCCTGGACCTGGCAGCTTGCTTTCTCACTTTCCCTCTTTCTCTCACTCTCACTCTGTCCCTCTCTGGTCAAACGGAAAGAAAGAACGAAAGAAACAAGAAAAAGAAAAGAAAAGAAAGAAAGAGAGAGAGCAAGAAAGAAAGAAAGAAAGAAAGAAAGAAAGAAAGAAAGAAAGAAAGAAAAAGAGAGAGAAAAAGAAAGAAGAAAGAAACTTAAAGAAAATAATTATTTTTTAAAAAAAGTTTAAGCACAAAACAAGCCTTTACAAATTCAAAGGCATAGAGACTATATTCAGCCTCTTCTCCAAAAGTGACAGAATTTAACTGGAAATTAGCTTCAGAAAAATTCCTCAAAAATACACAAACATTTGGAAAATAAATAACATATCTCTGAAAGAGCCAACAACTACTGAGGAAATTAAGACTGAAATTCACAGATGTATTGAAACTAAAAATAATGAGTGTGCAAATTGTCATAATCTATAGGAACAGCAAAAGCAGTCATAAGAGGTAAATTTCATATCGACTAGCATACATAAGAAAAAGATGGAGAGGTGGCAAATAAACAACTTGACAACACACATCAGGGAATTGGAAAAATAACAATGCCAGATAAAATAAATAATAAAAATTTGGGCAACAATAAATAAAATAGAGAATAAGTGAACTATACAGAAAATAAGTGAAATCAGGGACCAGCAGTTAGCATAATGGCTATGTCGCTGGACTCCCATATAGCCGACCACGGTTCAAGTCCTGGACTCGGCTGCTTAAACTCACGCCAGGTGTGTGTGCATGCGTGCCCAAGATCCCAAGAAGAAAATGGAGGATAAGGGATTGTGGTATAGTCATCCACCCTCGGGGGTGATTTCTCGCTTTCTGTCTCTCTGTCTCTCTTTGTCTTTCTGGTGAGCGCACACTTTAGAAAAAAACCCCCCCCAAAAAAAAAAAAAAAAAAAAAAAAGAAGAAAAGAAAAGAAAAAAGAAGTGAAATCAAAAGCTATTTCTTTGAAAAAACAAACAAAATTGATACACCATTAGCTATACCAATTAAGAAGAAGACAGGACCAGCAGATGTCATAATAGTTATGTCACTGAACTCCCACCTAGTCGATTGTGGTTTGAATCCTGGACCTGGTGGTTTAAAACTTACGCTGGACAAATGTGCATGCATGTCCAAAATCACTAAAGCAGAATGAAGAAGTAGGGATAAGTATGGCCATTTTCCCCAGGAGGTGATTTCTTGCTTTCTGTCTCTGTTTCTCTGAGTCTCCAGCTAGTGCACACTCCCTATAGCAATACTCTCTTGAAGAAGAAGAAGGACAAGGAGGAGGAGGAGGAGGAAGGGGAGGAGAAAGAGGAGGATGAGGAGGAGAAGAAGAAGAGAAAAAGAAACCAGATAAATCAAATTTGCAATGAAACAGGCAGTATTACAACATGTAACAGAAATACAAAAGATCATGAGAGAATGTTATGAGCGACTATGTGCCAATAAACAAGAAAACCTGTATGAGATGGATGAACTTCCAGATATATATAAGGCACTAAAATTGAATCAGGAAGACACACGCACACACACACACACACACACACACACACAAACAAATAACAAGTGATGAAATTTAATTAATGATAAGTAACTTCCCAAGAAAGAAAATCCCAGGTTCTGATAGTTTTACTCATAAATTATACAAAATATTTAAGGAAGAACTAAACTGCTTTCTACTCAAACTATTTTTAAAGATCAAAAAGGAGGGAGACCAGCAGTTAGTGTAATGGCTATGTCACTGGACTCCCATGTAGTCAACCTCGGTTTGCATCCCGGATCCGGTGGCTTAAAACTCACACCAGGGGACCAGCAGCAGTTAGCGTGATGGCTATGTCGCTGGACTCCCACGTAGTTGACCGCGGTTCGCGTCCCGGACCCGAGTGGCTTAAACTCACGGCAGGTGGGTGTGCATGCGTGCCCAAGATCCCGAGAGGAGAATGGAGGAGGAGGGATTGCGGCATGGCCATCCCCCATGGGGGGGATTTCTTGCTTTCTGTCTCTATGTCTCTCTCTGTCTGTCTGGCAAGCTCATGCGCCCTGTAGCAAAAAAACCTCTCAAAAAAAAAAAAAAAAAAGGAGGGAACACTCCCAAATTTATTTTATAAAGCCTCCATCAATCTTGCCTGTAAAAAATACAGTGAGTTAACAAAAAACAACCAACCAAATAAACAAAACAACTACAGACCAATATCTCTAATGAATATAGATGCAAAAATTCTGAACTAGATACTATACTAGAAAACTGTATCCAATGACACGTTAGAAAGATTATACACCAAGACCAGATAGGCTTTATTCCAGTAATGAAAGGATGGTTCAAGATACACAAAAGAATAAATGTGATATACTATATTAATAGAAAGATTAAAAACATATGATCATATCAATTGTTGAAGAAAAAGCATTTGATAAAATACAACTACTTTTCATGATTAAGACTCTCAGCAAAATCAAAATAAAAAGGACATTTCTCCACACAATAAAAACCAACTATGAAAAACCCATGGAGGGACCAGCAGTTGACTTAATGGCTATGTCACTGAACTCCCATGTAGTCCACTGTGGTTTGAGTCCCAGACCCGGTGGCTTAAACTCACGCCGAGTGCAGTTGCATGCATGCCCAAGATCCTGAGAGGAGAATGGAGGAGAAGGGATTGCAGAGTGGCCATCCCCCCTGGGGGTGATTTCTCACTTTCTGTCTCTCTGTCTCTCTGTCTTTCTGAGGAGCGCATGTGCCTTTATAGCAAAAACCTCTCCAAAAAAAGGAAACATGGATAACATCATACTGAAAAGGGAAAAGCTGAAAGCTTTTTCACTGAAAACTGGAACAAGACAAGGCTGCCCACTTTCTCCTCTCTTTTACAATGTAGTATTGGAAGTCCTAGCCAATTCAATTAGAAAAGAGGCTAAAATAGCAGGTATTCTAATAGGGGAAAAAAAAGTGAAAATATTGCTGTTTGCAGGTGACATGATTATACATATAGAAAACCAAAAAGAATCTACCAAAAACAAACAAACAAACATAAAACTCTTGGAAGTAATAAATAAATACAGTAAAGTGGCAGGATACAAAATCAGCATACAAAAATTTATAGCATTTCTATACACCAACACTGAACAGACTGAGGTAGAATTGAAGAAAGTAATTCCATTTAAAATAGCCACAAAAGAACTAGAATATCTAGGAATAAATCTAAGCAAAGAAGTCAAAGATCTCCACAAGGAAAATTATGAAAAACTAAAAAAAGAAATTGAAAATGACACAAAAAAGTGGAAAGACATCCCATATTCCTGGGTTGGAAGAATTATTATAATCAGCATATCAATTTTACAAATTTGATGCAATGTCTACTAAATTACAGGAGATATTTTTCACAAATTTAGAAAAAAACAATCATAGGATTTGTGTGGAATTATAGAAGGTCCTGTATTGCCAAAGCAATACTGCACAAGAAGAATGAAGTAGCAAGTATCTCACTCCTTGACCCCCAAAATATATTACAAATCTTTGAAAATCAAAACAGCATAGCATGGCACAAAAACAGGCATGTGGACCAATGGAACATAATAGAGAACTGAAAACTAAACCCTCAAACATACAGCCAATTGATTTTTGGCAAAGGGTGCCAATCAATCTAGTGGGGAAAAGAAAATCTCTTTAGCAAATAGTACTGGAAAAACTGGATATCCACCTGCAGAAAGATGAAATTGGATGCCTATCGGTCACCATGAACAAAAGTCAACTCAAAATGGATCAAAGATCTAAATCTAAGACATCAAATAATAAAACTACTGGTGGAGAGGTGTGTTCATTGGGACTTAGAGAAGCCCATCTTGCCCTGGCCCTCTTGCCATCAGGACATCTGCCCCAGACAGACTTGCTGCACAGTGAGCCATTTACAGCTGGGACGGAAGCTCCAGACCATGGCTCAATCCCTCCCCCAATATACCTCGGAATGCTCAGGTGTGTTCATTGGGACTTTAAGAAGTCTTCCCTGGTCTCCACGCCATCGGGACACCCGTTCCAATGATGGACATGGCTGCACTGAGTGGCAAGTACACTGAGCAAAGAGAAATTGTGGCTCATCTCCTGCCGCATGCCTCCAAGTTCTCAGACTTCTGCCTTATGCACACTTCACAACTCCTTCTCCCTTCCTCAAACAGAGTGCAGCAGCTGAGCCCCAGGTGTAATTGTTTTCTAGAAACTTGGAGGATTTTTAATTATCCAAGTCTGGAGACAACAATGCAGGTTGCTGGGTGAGCATCAGGGAGGTAGAGCAGCAGAGAGATCACTGATTGCCTCCTCCTGCTTGTCTTTGAACACTCAGAATTAATTTGAAGAATTTAGAAAGAAATGTATAATTCACCTGGTGACTAGAAAACATCACAGAGGCACAAGAAATATGAGAAATCAAGAAAATATTTCTCCCCCAAGGGAAAACATCAATTTCTCATCATCCACAGATAATACTCTAGAACTTGTGGAAATGTCAGATAAACAATTCAGAATATTTATAGTGACAAAACTAAATAAGATGAAAGAGAAAAGAGAAAACAAACTCCAGAAGATGCAAGAGAAAAGAGTCAATGACCTCCAGGAGAAGAGAAAGTTCTTTAACAATCTGAAAAAAGTAATAGATACTATAAAAAAGAATCATACAGAATTATTAGAGACAAAGACTGTAGTACAGCAAATCAAAACCTCCATCTAAGTATTAAAAGCACACATTAGATCACACAGAAGATCAAATCTTGAATGTAGAAGACAAAACCTCTGACTTAGAAAAAATGATAAAATAGAATGAGAAGTTAACCAAAAAGAATGAGGCTAATATAAGAGAAATACTAGATACCATTAAGCACCCAAAATCCAGATAATTGGTATCCTAGAAGGTGAAGAAAATAATAAGGGCATGTATAATCTATTCTATGAAATCCTGGAAGAAAATTTTCAAACCTTTAGAGGCATTAGAAAATACGAACTCAAGGATTACAAAGGACCCCAAATAGAATCAACGCAAGTAGATCTTCTCTAAGGCACACCATAGCCAGATTTGCCAAAATTACAGAGGAAGACAAGATATTGGCAAGAGAGAAATGTCAAATTACTTACAAAGGTTATACCACCAGGTTACTATCAAACTTCTCATTGGAAATAATGCAGGCAAGGAAAGAATGGGAAAATACAATCAAAGGGTTAAATAAAAAACAGTTTCAACCAAGATTACTATACCTGGCAATATTATTCTTCATATGGGAAGAAAATATAAAAACATTCTCAAATAAAGAAAATCTGAAAGAATTTACCAATTCCAGGCCAGCTCTTTAAGATGTTCTGCAGGGAGTCCTACACCAGGAGAACTAAAATAAGATAGACAGAAACAAGAGAACAAAAACAAGCAAGAAAATGGCTAACACAATGACAGGAACAAGTTTGGAAATATTGATAATAATGTTGAATGTTAATGGATTAAATTCTCCAATCAAGAAACATAGATGGCTAAATGGATTAAAACACACACACACACACACACACACACACACACACACACACACACAAAAGAGAACCTGGATGAGATGGACAAGTTCTGGGGCACATATAATCACTGACATTGACTCAGAGGGATGTAGAAAGACTGAATAGACTCATAACTAGCAATGGTATTGAATCAGTAATAAATAAACCTCTCAAAAAAAGAAAAACCCAGGATGTGGTGGCTTCACTTCTGAATTTTACAAAACTTTTAAAGAAGAGTTAACCCCCATTCTACTCAAATTATTTCTAAAGATCCAAAAGGAAGGAATCTCCCCAAACTCATTTTATGAAGTCTTCATCATCCTTATTCCCAAAACAGATAAAGACATGACAAAAAGGGAAAACTACAGACCAATATTTCTGATGAATATAATACAAAAATTCTCAACAAAATACTAGCAAATTGTATCCAACAACATATAGAAAAGATTACTCATCAAGACCAGGTAGGCTTTATTCCAAGGATGCAAGGGTGGTTCAACATGTGCAAAACCATAAACATAATACAACATATTAGCAGAATGAATTATATAAACCATATAATCGTTTTAATTGATACTGAAAAAAAATTGATAAAATACAACATCCCTTCATGATTAAGTCTCTTGGCAAAAATGGCATAGACAGGTCACTACTCAACACAATAAGAGCCATATATGAAGAAACTATAGCTAACATTATACCAAATAGGGAATAGGGAAAACCTGAACATTTTTCCACTAAAAACTGGTATAAGACAAGGCTTCCACTTTTTCCACTTCTTTTCAATATAATGCTAGAAATCTTAGCCATCGATCAGAAAAAAGATTAATATGATAGGTATTCAAACAGGGGAAAAAGAGTTGAACATATCTTGATTTGCAGATGACAAAAAGGAATACTTAGAAGACTCAATGGTATCCATGAAAAAACTTCTTGGAGCAATAAATGAATATAGTAACATGGCATGATACAAAATTAACATCCAAAAATCTATAGCATTTTTATTTACAAACACAAGCTGACTGAAGTAGAACTGAAGAAAAAAAATCCCTTTTGCTATAGCCACAAAATGTACAAGATACCTAGGGATAAACCTAAACAAGAAAGTCAAATATCTTTACAAAGAAAATTAAAAGAATCTTAAAAAAAAAAAAAAGACTGAAAATGACACACACAAAAAGTGGGAGGACATCCAATGTTCCTGGATTGGAAGAATTAATATAATAAAAACGGCAATTCTACCCAAATTAATCTACACATTTAACCCAATTCCAATCAAATCACCAGAGATATTTTTCACAGATCTAAAAAATAATTAATCATAGACTTTGTCTGGAATCACAAGACCCCATATAGCCAAATCAAACCTGTGCAAGAAGAGTGGAGTGGGTGGTATCTCACTTCCTGACCTCAAAATATATTATAAAGCTGTGATTATCAAACAGCATGGTACTGGCACAAAAACAGACAGGTGACCCAATGGAACAGAATAGAGACCCCAGAAATAAACCCCAAAATATATAGCCAACTGATTTTTTTTTTTTTGGGAGAGGTTTTCACTATAGGGCATGTGCGCTCGCCAAATAGACAGAGAGAGACAAAGAGACAGAAAGCGAGAAATCACCCCCCAGGAGGGATGGTCATGCCACAATCCCTTCTCCTCCATTCTCCTCTCAGGATCTTGGGCACACACGCACATGCAGCCGGCATGAGTTTTAAGCCACCGGGTCCAGGATGTGAACTGCAATCGACTACGTGGGAGTCCTGCGACATAGCCATTATGCTAACTGCTGGTTCCCAACCAACTGATTTTTGACAAAAGATGTCAATCAATTTTTAAAAAAATGTGTGTCTATTTCCAGAAAGAAGAAACTGGACCCCCATCTTTCACCATTAATAAAAATCAACTCAAAATGGTTCAAAGACCTAAAGCTAAGACCACAAACAATAAAACTACTGGTGGAAAACTCTGGGGAAACTCTGGGAGACATTGGAGCAGGCAAAGACTTTTTAAATAAGACCCCCAAAGCACAGGCAATAATCCCAAAAATAGACAAGTGGGATTACATCAGATTAAGTTTTTGCACAGAAAAAAATAAAACACAGTAATTAGTGTGAATCAACAACCCTCAGAATGGGAGAATATTTTTGTAAACTATGCCTTAGATAAGGGACTTATATCCAGAAAAAACAACAGGGAACTCAAGCAGCTTACTCGGGGAAAAAAAAAAAAAAAAGGTTAACCAAATTAAAAGATGAAAAAAATTAACTGAACACAAAACTCTCTAAGGAAGACATATGAACAGATAAAAAAGCATATGTAAAACTGCTCTCAATATTCTTCATCATAAGGGAGATGCAGATTAAAAGCACAATGAGATACCACCTAACTCCTGTCCGAATGACTAAGATTAAAAATACCAAAAAATGATGTGTTCACAGGATTGTGGTGAAAGGGGAAGTCTCCCACACTATTGGTAGGAGTATACATTTGTACAGCCACTGTGGAAAACAATATGGAGATTCCCTAAAGACTTAAAAGTAGAATTACCATATGACCCAGCAATTCCTCTTCTTGAAATCTACCCAAAAGACAGGAGAATGATCAGTCAGAACAATGCTTGCACATCTTTGTTTATTGTAGTATTATTCATAATTGCTAAGACATGGAAACAATGCAAATGTCCATGAACAGATGAATGGATTGAAAAAATGTGGCACATATACACCATAGAATTCTATTCAGCCATAAAAAATACCCTAGAATTTGATAGAAAGTGGATGAATATGGAAGATTTATTGCTGAGTGAAACAAGTCAGCTATCAAAAATAACAAGAACCTGGCATTTGATAGAAAGTGTGTGAGTATGGAAGATTTACTACAGAATGAAGCAAGCCAGATTGTGAAAGAAAATATTGTATGCCCCAACTTAATATATACCAAACATCCATACTCTATGGTGGAAACTGGAAGATTGGAGGATATGAAAACATGAAGTATGGCTGTGGATACTGGACAGTGTGGGAAAAGGGTGGAAGGTAGGAAAAGGTGAGAGGAAGAGAATCTAAGAGAAAAATAGGCAAGATATTTAAGAGACAAAAAATGTAGGATTGTCTGTTGATGATAATGTGTATGATAATATCCTTAATTGGAATGGTGTGCAGTATATTTTTGCTGAGAAAATTTATTTTGCAAGCTGTTTTGATGTACAGTGATTGAATATATAAAATAAATCCAAAATATATTACAAAGCACTGAAAAATAAAACATCATGGTACCGGTATAAAAATAGACACATAAATCCATGGAACAGAATAGAAAATTCCAAAATAAACCTCAAATTATACAGCCAACTGATCTTTGACAAAGGATACAATGGAGAAAAGAAAGTCTTTTCAACAAATGGTGTTGGAAGAACTGAATATCTACCTGCAAAGAAAGTGAAATTTGACTTATATTGCTCAGTACTATGAGTACTATTAAAACTCCAGTTTTAATGGCTAGGATCAAAAGGTTAAAGAACAACAAGTGCTGGTGAAGCTTTATTGAAAAGAAATTCTCTTGCACTGTTTGTAGGAATGTAAATTAGTTCAACCTCTGTGAAAAACAATATGAAGGCTTTTCAAAAACTTAGAAATAGAACTTCCATATGACTCACTAATCCACATCTTGGTATTTACCCAAAGAACTGAAAAATTACTCAATTGGAAAGACACTTGCACATCCATATTTATTGTAGCAATATTTACAATTCCTAAAACATGGAACCAATTGAAGGATTCAAAAATTGATGACTGGGTTAAAATAGTGTGGTACATAAATACTATGGAATATTACACAGCTATAAGAATGAAGGAGGTCTTATTTGACTCAAAATGGATGAATATAGAAGACTTAATGTTGAAATACGTGAGTCAGATTTGTAAAGTACACATTGTTTATCATCTCTCAATTTGTACTGAGTGTCTGCACTTTATGGCAGAGGTTGAGTGATCTGAAGATGTGATGAGGGAGAAGATGGTGTGGATGCTAGAAACTCTAAGGGGGAGGAAGTGGTGAGTAGAGAGTGGGTGGTAGAGGGTAGATATGAGAAAAAAAATTCAAGACAGTCATGCCTGTGTAAAATTATTATTTGCCTGTTAAACTATTCTGTAGATTATTTTATGAATGCTTTATCAAATTATGAAAGTTCAAATGCAATAATGTTTAAAAACCATAAATGATAATGCATCTTGTTTCTAAAAATGAATGAATAAATGAATAAATAAATAAATGAAACCAGAACCTGTAGGTCTTTCCAGGGAAAACAATGACAACTGTCATTATGTAGCCCTGCTAAACTGATATCTAATAAATTTAAATGAACTAAAGATCTATAGTTATTCTTATAATGTGACAATCTGGTAAAAAAAAAAAAGTTGAGCTGGAAGTCCAGCTTCAAACCAGAAATATTTACAGAGGAATACAAATTATATAATAACTGGGAATCAAGTAAAAGTATTATAGACAAGAGCTAACTGGCAGTGTAATGTTTAAGGAACTGGACTCCCAAAGGGCCAACCATGGTTCAAGTCCTGGACCTAGCACCTTCAAAATCATGCCACAAGTACATATGTGCCCAAAATCCCATGATAAGAATGGAGGAGAAGGGATTGCGGTGTGGCCATCCTTCCTTGAGTGGGCGGCTGATTTCTCATTTACCCACTCACTGTCTCTCTCTGTCCTTCTTCAGGGAGCAATGTAACTTTACATAAGCATCTCCTTAATAATTGAGCTAAAACAATAAAAATATAAATGTTGAAAAACCTTTAAGGTCTGTGAGCATTTAAGAGTAGCATAGTCAGTAGAGGAGATTCATTCAGATTGAATAGAAAGCTCTTTTTTTTTTCCTTTTTTTGTTCCTACAGAATGTGCACACTTTCCAGAGAGACATTTTTAAAAAGAATATATATATAGTGCGTGCCCAAGATCCCAAGAGGAGAATGGAGGAGAAGGGATTGAGGCGTGGCCATCCCCCCAGGGGGTGATTTCTAGCTCTCTGTCTCTCTCTGTCTTTCTGGTGAGTACCCACACCCTATAGCAAAAACCTCTCAAAAAAAAAAAAAGATAAACATAGTATTAATTCAAGAATAATATTTGTTGTAAATTATTCTATAATTATATAAAATATGTTAGTAAACATTAGAAGATAATGCAAAATTAAGTGTAAACTAAGAGAAACATATTTTGTATGCTTTCTTGTTCTAATTTTTAATGTCATGGTTTTGCTCTTATTGTTTTATAACAGCTTTTCAACCCAAAAATGAAAAAAGTTATGTGATTCAAGTTAATAATTTTATGTTCTTTTTCTAGGTTTTTACCATTGGGCATGTGTGCTTGCCAAAGAAAGAAAGAGAAAGGGACAGCGATAAATTACGCCCTGGGGTATGGCCACACTGCAATCCCTTCTCCATTCTCTTCTCGGGATTTTGGGCACACATGCACATGTGCCCAATGTGATTTTAAAACCTCCATGTTCAGGACTCAAATTGCAGTCAGTCATGTGAGAGTCAAGTACCTTAACCACCATGCCACCTACTGTCCCCAATTTTATGTCATTTTAAAATGTAATTTTAAGACTCTTTACATCTAACTTATGCTTATTTTTGTCAATGCATAAATAAATGTGATGTATCCATTTCATACTAAGTTTAATATTATGATATTGTTTTGTGTAGCATACTACATAATATTTAGAGGATTCTACTCTAAGTTATGTTTAATTTATGGTTAAGTCTCACCTATAAGACATTTGATGAATTGGTTTGAATGCATGCCTTCAAATGTAACCACAAACAAACTTCACGAGGGGTTTTTTTAATTCTCTCTCAAAATCTTATTGCGTTATCTCTTTTGATGTTACCTTATTTTACCCCAATGTTTAAAATTCACCTATTAGTGGGCTAGCGGGTGGTGTGGTGGTTAAGGAGGCTAGACTCCATGGTTTGGTTCCTTGACCCACTGACTTGAAACTCATGCTGGGCTCATACGCATGCCTGCCCAAAAGACCCAGAGGAGAATAGAGGAGAAAGAATTGAGGAATGGTTCTACTGGGGGTGATTTCTCATTTTCCGTCTGTCTCTCTTTCTCTAGAAAGTGCATGTACCCTTTAGCAAAGTCTCTCTTTCTCTCATAAAAAAAAAAAAGGCAACTATTAGTTATATTGCCTGGATATTGTTTTGGTTACCTCTTAAGCTTACTTGTCAATGTAATAGTATAATAGACTGTTAAAAAAAAAAAAAAGTGGAAAAAAACTCCCAAAACTACTTTCAGGAAAGCAGGACAAACTGAAGGCATGAGACTGACTAACAACTTGAGTCTCTCCAAGTGTCTCTTTGCAGAGCATGTCCCTGTCCAACTCCAGATGGATAGATCTGGACAGGATGGCAGATGAAGGGGAATTCCCCAGTGGAAGAACTGTTTCCCAGCTCTCATACTGCCAGGTGTACTGAAGACAGAAGAGATCAGAACTTGTTAATAGGACAAGCCAAAAAATTCAGGAATTTGCAAATTGAACAGGTGAAAATGTAACTGGTGATAATTGAAAGCTAATTATCATCAGCTAGCAATTGGCAACCAGGTGTTCTGAGTCACCTAAAAGGCAAAGCAGGGAGGGCTGTGAAGATATTTGCTTTTGGCACAGATGAGATAAATGAGTTTCCTAACTGAGTCTTCAGTATAGGAAAATTAATCTGTTTATTTTTGCTATGTTGTCCTGCCTAGGAGCTAACCACAAAAGAGCAAGGATTGCAAAGCAAGGTAATTATGGATTGCACATAAGAAGCACCTTATATTTTTCTAAATTGGCTTTTTCCAAATGAGTAAAAGCAGAAATATAGTAACCACCAAAGCCATATCAATTGACTCTAGGCCATCGTGAGAGTAAACTAGCTTTGTTCTTTAAGCAGCCCAAAACACAAAAAGTGCTAGGAAAAAATAAAAAAGAGTTCTGGCTTACTGATACACATTATTACTCTCAAGGTACTTATTTAGAAGCTGAAGCATAGATAAGTTAAATTATGTCTTTAATGTCATAATGCCAGTAAGCAATAAATTTAGAATTCAAACTCAAAACTGCCTGATTTAAAGCCCATGCTCTTTTATTGAGACATCCTACTTTTTGATGGAAAGTTCCCATGCTTAAAACAATAGCAGGGTACACTGGAAGATGGCTGACTAGAGATACCTAGCACAACTCCTTTCTACAGAGAGGGACCCAACCCTCTCCTCCAAAAAAAAGAAAAAAAAAACTGATAGAGAGATACATGACTAGAGATACCTAGCACAACTCCTTTCTAGGGAGAGGGACCCAGCCCTCTCCTCCAAAAAAAAGAAAAAAAAAAACTGATAGAAAGATACCTTTCTAATTTCTAATAAAGGAGTGAGTAGAGAACACCAGAGTACAGAAGAAAGTAAGAAATCTCTGAGATACAGAGTCATGGGGTAGAGATGTAAAGAAGGCCACACAGTACTGGGCTAGAGGTGACCCAAGGAGAACTTCCTACTGTTTAAAAGAGTTAAGTGACATATCCCCAGCATGCCCTATTCCCACCTTAACTCCTGCAGTCCTGGCTACAGGAGAGCCATAGAGTCACTGCAAATCTTTTACCCAGTTTAAGTAGTTATCTGGAGTCTTTGCAGGTCACTAACCTAGAAAGCAAACCCATTCCACAACTCCCTCATTCTTCCAATCCACACTCTAATGGGATAATGCTAATTTAGGAGTAAAGTCCCAGGTAAAGTGCATCTTACTGTGTGAGAACACCCCACTCCTCTACATCCCTGAGGCCCTGCTATTGCTTCAACATGTCCACACAAAGGGCAGCAAAGTCAGGCCATTGTCTGAGTCCATGATCTAGCAATGGCTCCAAGACTCAAGTCCTGGTAGCCCCTCGTACTCTGAAAAACAACTGATGTACTACACTGGAGAAGATGCCCCTGAGACCAAGAAATCAATGCAGCTTCCCCACTGGCTGAGGTCTCTTGAACTACCTTCCCAAATAGTAACTAAGAACTCCAAACATCCCTCCCTCAGATATTGAGGCCTCTGAGATCCCACTTATCAAAGACTGAGGACTTTGGATAACTTGCCTTCCTCCTCGAGACTTAAAAATTTAGAACTTTCCTCCTTCCAGACACTAAGGATACTGAATTCCTGCCCCTCTCTCCCACCCCCTGGCCCTAACACACACACACACACATACACACAAAATACCACCACCACCCCACCACCACTGGCTGGCTATATTCCCTTGCCTAGCATGACTTACATCTGTGCCCAGATAAACCAGTTTGTCCTGCCCCCAAAGGACCCATGCATCCACACCCATTCCTCTGGCACAACTTCTAGTCACTATGTTTGACCCACTCAGAGTCTGAAAAAATTAACCTGGTTAACCCTACTGCCACAACTGGTGAATCTGTCCTGTGTGAATGCAAGCCTTATGCACTAACCATGCCTCGCACAAGACCTGAGGACAATCTGGTTGCCACAGTTATTACTGGCTTTAAACTCATCACCTAACCAAAGAGACTTCTAGGCCCACACATCTCACCCAGACTCTCATGTTACTAGTGCCCACTCACCTGGTACCACTTATAAACACTGTTGCTGGAGATACCTGCTAGACTAGTGGGTCCCCCATACACTGGGTGCCTCCCAACAAAGCTACATTGTTGGAAGGCCACAGTTTACACACCCAAAGGTCATTACCAACAAAGCTATATTGTTCCATCTATGGATTCCAAATGAAAACGTACAGAGACTACACTAAACACAAGTAAAACCAATAGCTAATAATATAGGACACAACTACAGAAAAATATTTTTCCTCTACAAAAATTATTCCATAAAATAGGAAGAAGTAGTTTTTCCACCAAATGCCCAGGTATAAATCCAGGAACACAAGTAAATATGACTCTTCCCAAAGTAACACAGCAATGTTCCATTAACGACTAAAAAGAAAAGGAAATCCAAGAAATGTCTACTGCAGAATTTGAAATAATAATCTTAAGTAAATTAAATGAAATGAAAAATAATTCAGATAAACAGTTAAATGTGACCAAGAAAACAATCCATGATATATATGAGAACTTCAGCAAAGAGATAGATATCTTTAGAAAAAAAAATAGTAATCCTGGAGATGAAGTGTTAAATAGGTAGAATAAGAAATACAGTTGAGAGCACCAACAACAACAACAGAAAGTCTAGATTAAACAGAAGAAAGAATCTCTGAACTTGAAGAAAAACTTTTGAAATCACCTAGTCATACAAAAAGAAAAAAAAATGAATGAAGACATCTACATGACATATGGGATACCATTAAGTGATCAAATACTTGCATTATGGTAAGTTCCAGAAGGAAAAGAGCTCAGAGAACACATAGAAAATATATTTCATGGCATAACAGCTGAAAATTTGGGTGAAATATGGTTATCTGGATTGACATACAAGGAATGTCAAATAGATTCTACTTAAAAAAAGATTTTCTCTAAAACACATTATAGTCAAACCGTCAAAAGTAAAATAAATTTAAAAACAAGAGAAAAGCATCAAGTCACATATAAAGAACCCTCCCATCATACTAACAAGATTCCCAGCATAAACCTTGTAAGTCAGGAAAGCGTGGGATGGTATATTCAATTATTGAAAGAAAAAGTTCAGCTATGAATACTATACCCAGCAAAGCTACCTTTCAGAATTGAATGAGAAATAAATTTTTTTCAAAGACAAGCAAAATATGACAGAATTCATCACTACTAGACTGACTTTTCAAGAAATATTCAAGACAGTCTTACATCTGTTTAATGAAAAGAAGATAAATACCATCATGAAGACATACGAAGGCATAAAAATTCACCAGTAAAACAATCACACAAATAAGGGAGAGAATCAAACTTTACTAATAAAAAAAATACATAACCAAAATAATAAGAAATACTAGAGAAAGAAACAGAGGAAATGTAAAACAACCAGAAAAATAATCAACATGACCACGATAACTCCAAAACTTGCAATAATAACCCTAAATGTAAATGGATTATATTCTCTACTGACAAGACAAAGACTGGCTAAATAAACAAAATAAAGCAAAAAAAAAAAAAAAATACAAGACCACTATATACTGCTTACAAGAAGCTCAATTTATGTTTAAAGACACATATGCACTGAGAATGTAGGGATAAAATAAAACTTTCTATGCATACAGATATCGAAGCAAGCAGGAGTAACTTTTTTATATAAGATAAAATAATACTTCAAGTGAAAATTTATTAAAAGAAGGTAAAAGAGTTTATTATGCAGTGACAAAAGGAAAAACTCAGCACAAGTATAAAATAATTCCAAATATATATTCCCCTAATACTACAGCGCTCAAGTATGTAAAACAAATATCATAGGCCTAAAGGGAGAGATAGTCTTCAATACAATAATAGATGGGGATTTCAACACCTTATTCTCACTTTTGACATATAATCTAGTCAAAAAATCCACAAGGAAATGTCAGAGTTAAACTATACCATAGACCAAATGGGATCTGACAGACATTTGCTAAATGTTTTGTCCAGTGGTTGTAAAATACACATTTTTCTTGTGAGCACATGAAACAGTCTCCAGGAATGATCATATATTAGGCCATAAAGCAAGCCTGAAACATTTTGAAAAAAATAAACATCATATCAAGTACATTTTTCAAACATGATGAGAAGTACTAGAAATCAACAATAGGAGGAATTGTGGAAAATATAAAAATTCATTAATTTTCTTGAATAACTATTGAGTTAGTAAATAAATTAAGAAAGAATACCAGTAAGTGGCTTAGTGGTTAAGGTCGCTATATTCCACTGGAACTTGTGGTTCCAGTCCTAGACCTGGCAGCTTGAAAACACTCCATGCATGCCCAAAATCCTGAGGGAAGAATGGAGGAGAAGGGATAGCAGTGTGGCCACTCTCTGGCAGATTCTTTCTTACTTTCTCTCTCTCTCTGGTCCTCTCTCTCTCTCTGTCTCTCTCATCTCTGACAAATGTTTACACCCTGTAGTCAAAAACAAAGAAATTAAGAAATAAAATTTTAAACTTATTGAAAGTTGAAAATGGAAACATGACAAGATCTATGGGATGCAACAAAATCCATATTAAGAGAGAAATTTATAACAGTAAGTGCCCATATTTTAAAAAATACAAAGATGGCAAATAAACAACTCAATGATTTATCTTAAGAAACTACAGTAGAAAAACATAGACAAATAAAATGCAAAAATACTAGCAGGAAAAAAGAATAAAGATTAGTGCAGAAATAAAATAAATAAACACCCCTCCCCCCATGAAAATTTAAAAGTTAAACAACATGGAAGGTTAATTTTTGAAAGGATAAACAAAACTGACAAACCATTAACCAGACTAAGACAAAAAAGAAAAGATCCAACTAAGTAAAATCAAAAATGTAAAGGAGACATTACAAATAATATCACAGAAATGCAAGGTATTATGAGATACTATTACAAACCACTATATATCTATAAACTGGGAAACCTAAAAGAGACGTAAAAAATTCTAGGACACATGCAATCTGCCAAGATTGAACCAGAAAGAAATAGAAAATTTGAGCAGACTAATAGCAGGAAACAAGATTGAACCAGTAATAAAGTCTCCCAACGACAACAACAAAAAGCCAGGACCAAATGGCTGCACTAATGAATTTTACAAATCTCTTAAAGAGCTGACATAAATTTTACTCAAATTTTTCCAAAAAACTCCAAGAAGAGAATGGAGGAAAAGAGTTGTGGGGTGTGCCGTGGCCACCATCCCTCAGGGGTCCCTCACTTTATGTCTCTTTGTCTCTCTCTGTCTCTCTGGTGAGTGCATGCATTCTATAGCAAAAGCCTATCTTAAAAAGTGATATCCCTTTAATATTCTTACAAAAATAGGTATAAAAAGCACATATCTCGACAAAATAAAGGTCATATATGACAAATCCACAGCTGACATCATACTGAATGGGGAAAAAATTCTTTTTCTAGAAGAATTGGAACAAGATAAGAATTGGAGCAAGACAAAGAAGAGAATTAGAACAAGATAAGATCTACTGCCACCATTCCTTTTTAGTATAATACTAGAAGTCTTAGCTCAATTAGATGAGAAAAAAAAAATTAAGGGTCTTCGAATTTGAAAGGAGAAATTCCAGAATAAACACACACACACACACACACACACATAGATGTATGTATATGTGTAAACATATATATATGTTTGAGGAAACCACCAAAAACCTTATAAAACTGACAAATAAATTCAATAAATCATAGGATACATATCAACATTCACAAACATTTAAGAATACGTAAGAGGCCAGCCAGTGACATGGTGGTTAAGGCAACTAGATTCCACATGACCATTCTGCAGCTTGGAAAGGCGTGTGTGTAGATATACCCAAAAATCCCAAAAGGAGTAACCATCCCGTAAGAGGGGAACTTTCTCATATTCTCTCCTTTCCCATCTCTGTCTTTCTCTAGTAAGTGTATGTGCCCTCTGACAAATTTTTTTTAAAAAACGAATGTATATAATGAATGTCTATTACTGAAAAAGCAAAAATAACAAGTGCTGACTCTGTTATAGAGAACGGGGAATTCTTGTGCACAATGGAAATGTAAAATAGTATAGCTATTATGTATACAGTAAGGAGGGACTCCTCAAAATTTAAAAAGTAGAATTGCCTTATGATCCAGTAACTCAATCATCAGATAGAAATGGAAAGGAGAGGAAATCTATATGCTGAAGAAACATTTGTACTTCCATATTTATTGCAGCATAATTCACAATAGCTAGGATATAAAATCAGCCTAAGTGCCAATAACTAATGAATACACAAAGAAAATGTGATGTGTACAAAAGGACTTCCAAAGTTTGTGGGAAAGTAAACTATGAATTTATTTTTGGTGTAAAAAACAAACAAACAAAAAATCCTGAAATCCATGCAGTTTTTATAATTTTTTTTAACAATCCACACTTTTTTGTAAACTTTTTAAAAATCCTTGTATACACAATGGAATATTATTTGACCAAAAGAAACAAGTTTTATCATTTGAGAAACGAGAACAAAACTGAAGATAATACTACTAAGTGTAATAAACCGGGTGCTAAAAAACAAATACTGTATGTTCTCATTTATTAGTAGAAGCTAAAGAGTTGATTGCACCGAAGAAGGGAGTGCAAAGATAGAGATAAGAAAATGGGAGGGGGAGGAAGGGAGGAATTGAGACAATGTGGTTAACAGATACCAGAGTGCAAGTATGTAAGTGGAATGAGTATTAGAGTACTGTAGCACGGTAGGGTAACTGTGATTGGTAACAGTTCAACACAAGATGCAAAATAGCCAGAAGATTGGACAAATTTTTGAATGTTCACAAAAAAGCAATGATAAATGTTTGAGATAATGAATTTGTGTATTGCCCTCATTTGATTATATTGTGTTCTCTTACTGAAAACCACACTGTACTACAAGAATATATGCAACTATTGTATGTCAGTTAAAAATTATAATTAAAAAGCAGTATATTTTTCTTTTACATAAACTCTCCATAAGCATAATACTTACAAATTATAGAGAGCACCAATAGTATTAATGAAGATTTATAATTAACTATAACATTTCTATTAACTCTAGCCAGCCAAGAAATAGAATACTACTAGCAATGCAGAAATAACTGTGTGCTTTTCTCAGATACTAGCCTTTCCCCATAACAGTTTTTGTACCCTACTCCCAACTCAAGAGATTTATCCTTCCAAGGTTTGAAATTATATATAAATAGTATAATACAGTTTGTAAATATTTGTGTTGCATGTCTTTTACTGAATATTATGTTTATGAGATTTCCCTTGCTATTGCATGTATTAGTAGCAATAACTTATTTATATTAATTATTGTAGAGTACTTCCTTTTTACTAATATATCAGAATATATTTATTCATTCTAACTTTAATGGGCTTTGGGATTGATAATACTTTTACTATTATTATTATTAATGCTGAGAATATTTTTAAAATAAACACATGTATCTTTTTTTGATAGCTACATATGCAGACATGAGAGTATGAAGTCAAGAGATGTAATGAGACGCGGTTTTACACATACCATCAAAGAGTTTTCCAAAGTAGTCGTACCAATTTCCTGCCAGCAATGTGTAATTGTTTCAGGTGCAGTCTGATTTGCTATCCCCCCCCCCAAAAAAAAAGTCACTTAGTTTTAGCCATCCTAGTAGATGTGCAGTTGTGGCTCATGGATTTGATTTACCTGCCTCCATGACCTAGTGAGTTGAGTCCCTTTTTACATATATCTTCTGTAATGTGTCTGTTTTAGTATCTTGCCCATTTTCTTGTTAGTTTTTCTTTTTTTATTGACTTGTAGGGTATCATGATGTATTCTGGATCTGAGCTCCTAAACCACAATATTAAAAAAAAAAACTTGAGTTCTGTGAATCAACTTTGTAAACATAATGGTGACTTTTGGTTAAAAAAAAAAAAGTTTTAAAAAAGTATAAAATGTGGGACCAGCAGATGACACAACGTTTATGTTGGTGGATTCTCATGTAGTTGACAATGGTTCAAATCCTGAACCCAGTGACTTAAAATTCACACCAGTCACATTTGTGTGTGTGCCCAAAATCCCAAGAGGAGGGTGGAAGAGAAGGGATTATGGTGTGGCCATCCTCTACTGGGGGTTTATTTCTCACTTTTTGTCTCTGTCTCTCTGGGAAGTGCATGTGCCCTATAGCAAAATTCTCTACAATAAATAAATAGCGTGATAGATCTCTCTTTTCCTTTATGCCTACTGATAGGTTTCTGTGTTAATTAAGAAAAAGTTGTTTACCTAAAGGCCATGAAGATGCTCTTTTATAATTATTTTAGCAGCTTTATTTTTTTTTTAACATTCCACATTTAAATTTAAAGTCCCTTGGAATTGACTTTTTCATATGCCAAGAGACAGGTTTTAAAATTCCTTTTTATATATGATATATTTTTCATTGAATCAGCACCTCTTACAGGAAAGCCTCTTATTTTCCCAGGGCCTTTCCCTGCAATGCTGTCTTTTTCAGTATTGGTATAATTGTGTGTTTTTTTATTATTTCTTTTTTATTATTATTATTTTTTGTCATAGGGAATGTGAGCTTACCAGAGAGAGACAGGGAAAAAGAGAATGTGAGAAATCACCACTGGGGAGTAGGGGGAGAAGGTCATGACACAATCCCTTCTCCCCCATTTTCTCAGAATTTTGAGCACACATGCAGAAGTGCCAGGCATGTTTTTCAAACTACCAGGTCTAGGACTAGAACAGTAGAATCAGCTGTGCAGGATCCGGTCCCTTAGCTAACACATCACCTATATGGCCTTGTATATGTGTGATTCTTTATCCAAGATAGCTCTTCTGGCAAATTGCACTAATTTTCTCTCCATGCATAAATGGTGTGTTATTTTGAATAATATAACTTAAAATAAGTCTAGATATTTTATAAGTCACTTGCCTTTGATTATTATGTTGAAAGTTGTCGTAGCTATTCTTAATCATTTGTATCACCATATGAATTGTGAAATAATATCAATTTTATAAATAAAAGCAAAAAAAACCCACAACAATCATGCCACCTGTGAGATTTTCATAGTATAGTGATAAGTCTATGAGTCAATTCATGGAGAACTAACATATGTACAAAACGGAGACATGCAATTCAAGAACATTCTAAAAAATCCTTAATGTTATTGAGTTTGTTTTAAAGTTAATATATTCTTTCCCAACTCATAGTAATTGCATGATTCTGCAGTTAAATATTATCTTTGCTCCACCATTTATGTGTATACTTCATATCAGTTTAATGGGGTTCTCTTTCATTCCCATTCTTCCAAGTGTAAAATTTATCAAATGACATTTCTGCATCTATTATTTTCAATACATTGACTCTCTAAGACTTATCTATAGAAGTCTCCAATATAGTATTCTTTTCATATTCCATTTGATTCAGTTTGCTAATATTAAGTATTTTCACATATATATTCATAAACAATTTCATTGGTAATTTTCCTATCTTACAGAGTCTTAATCAGACTTTATTGTCAAAGATATGCTGATATATTGATGTTTCCTTTTTAAACTAAACTGTGTTTTGAAGCAATTTGCATAGAACAGGTGTTATTTATTCCTAAAAATTGTTAGAATTATTTCATCAGTAAGTCTATCTAAAGCTAAATGTTTTCTCTGTGGAAAGTTTTAAAATTATACCTGAAGCTTCTTAAGTAGGTTTGTTATTCATTATTTTGTTTATTTTGATTATTTTTGAGTTTACTCCTACATTTTCAAATTTAATAGCACAAAGTTGTTCCTAATATTCTCTTATTATCATTTGAAAGTCTGTAGAATCTAATTATGTCACTTTGCTCATTGCTGATGTTGACATTTTATAATTTCTTGCTCTTACTTTCCTTCTACTTCTCTCTGCCCTAATCCATTTTGCTAGAAGTTTATTTCTTTTATTAAGTAATAGTATTTATTGTCTTTGTTGACTCTCTTGCCTATGCCTGCTTACTGTTTGATATTTGATATTATCTTTATTATGTTCCTTCTCATTTCTTTAAATTTAATATGTTGTTATTTTGTATATTATTTAAGTTAATCCATATTTTTAAGCTTGTCTCTAAAATTTTCATTTAAGATAATAAGCTTCTTTCTAAGCACTGATTTGCTTCACACCTCAATCTTTTTATTATCTTTCAATTAAAATGTTTTCTAAATTCCATTGTGACTGATTTCTTTAATCATTGGATTGTTTTAGAAGAGTATTACTGTTTTAAATGTATCTTTATCTCTTTATTATTTATATCTAGCTTACTTTCACTGTCAGACTTCACAGTCTACAGTATTTTAATTCATGGAAATTTTTTAAAGTTGTTACATGGAGCAGAATTTGCTCAGTTTTCACAAATGCGCCGTGTGTTCTTCAAAGAATTGTGTGGGGCCCATCCTATGGTGGTTAAGGGAACCAGATCCCACATGCCCAAACTGTGGTTTGAATCCCACATTGGTGGCTTGAAAAACAAGTTAGGCACATTTGCGTGAGTGCCCCAAGTCTTAGCAGGATTGAGATATGAAGAAGAGATTGAGGTGTGATCACACCCCATAGTTGGGTGTTTTCTCTCTCTCTGTCTTTTGTGCTGGCAAATGGACATCCTCTGGAGTGGGAGGGGCCAAACACTGTATGGTTTGCAATTATTGGCCATATAACATATATCTATGTATTGTGTTTGCATATATGTGTGCGTGTGTGCATCACGTATGCAAATAAACATACGTTTGTATATATGTATACTCTTATTTATTACACTCTTCCACTTTACTTTTTTTTATCTACTTATCCTATCATTTATTAAGACAAATGCATTAAAATCTCATAATGTAATTGTGGATTTTTAATTCTCCCTGTAGATCTACATGTTGTTGCTTCATATGCTTTAAACTGTTTTATTAGGTGCAAATGAATATAAAACCATGTGTATATACAGTCATATATATTCCCAATCTGTTAACTCATTTTTACCATAAATGATTTCTCTTCAGTACTATAATGTCCCTTAGCTTAAAACCTACTTTGTGTGATATTGGCTAATTGTACCAATTTTGCAGGTTATTATATTTTACAGCATTTTGCTTTCAACATTTTCATGACAGTAAGCCCTCCCTTTTGTAAACACAATATAAATGATTTTAATATTTTGGCTTACACTGGCAATATTTTTTTCATAGAGATATTTACTTCATTTACATTCACTGCAGCTATTTATAATTAATGGTTTAAATATTACTATTTCACATACACATATGCACACACATACACACATATTTACATATGCATGTGTAAACTTTACAACACAAAACATTTTCATTTTGATACTTCAGTATGTATTTTACTGTACCCACATATCTAATGTTTCAGATCCTCAACTTCTATGCAATTGACAAATATCCCAATGACTTCAAACTTTTTTTTAACATACTGCTACTAATTGTTCTTCCTTGAAGGTTAATTCTGATACAAAATTCACTAACTGGCAACTGAAAAGGAATGTGTGGACTTAAGCTCAATATTGGAGGCTCAGTATAGAAGAAAGAAATAGCAGCAAATTAAAAACATAGTACCTTGACCTCATTTAAATATTGGTAAGATTTAATCACCAAGCTCAAGATTTTAGAGTATTTTATTTGCAAATACAATCCCTGTGCAGTTTCTGGGCAAATGAAAAGATCTCATGAACATCATTTACTAAAATAAGTGAACAGAATCACACTATCCTAGAGTTTCTTTAGAACTTTCCTCTATTTCATGTTAAAAACAAATTTGTCTGAATTTTACCCTACTTAGATAAAAACTGTACTGTTTCCTTTGTAATATTTCTTTTATTTTTAAATTATTTTGTTCAGAAGTCATGTGTACCTGCTAAGAGACACAGAAAGAGAGAGGGAAAGTGAGAAAGCACCACCCCACCATGGGAAAATGGTCACACTGTAATCACTTGTCATCTATCTCTCCCTCCTTTACAGGATTTTGGGCGTGCACACACATATGCATGGCATGTTTCTCAAGCTGCCAGGTCTGGGGCTTGAACTACAGAGTTAGCCACATGGTATCCATCTCTTTAACCACCACCACATGAGCTGGCTCCCCTTTATAAAATTTCAATTGCTATGGACATGTTTCTATAGCCTTATGTATATACATCCATGTGACACAAATTGAATGGTGTTGTCACGTTGTTTACTTCCAGTTTTCCCTACTAGTCTATAAGCCCATCAGAATACACAGAGGACACTACAATATTGTGAATTCTGCATCTGCAACACAATGCAATAGGACCTCCATAAATATTCACTTGGAGTTTTTGAGCTTTTAACCGTGAGACTATTTCTCAAATAAAATATATGCTAATTCAACAAGTGTGTTTAAATAATATTTCATTTATTTAAAACTAGTTTTTGTGGGGGCCAGCAGGTGGTTTGGAAGTTAAGGCAATGGATCCAACCTGGCTGACTCCACAGTTTAAGTCTTGGACTCAGCAGCTTAGAAATCACTCCAGGTCCATGTGCACATGTGTCTAACATCCTAAGAGGAGAATGAAGAAGGAATTATGGTGTGTCCATCCTTGCTGGGGGTGGGGGGAAATGATGTCTCACTTTGTCTCGCTCTCTCTCTCTCTCCTCTTTCTCTGGCAAGCGCATGCACCCTAGAGCAAAAGACAAAAAACAAAAAAAACCCCAAAAAACAGCTAGTTACTGCATATTGGTCAGTGAGTATGGGCAGTCCTTTGAGAAGTGTTACAAAAGATTGTTTATTTGGAGTCTTTTGGTTTTCGTTTGCTTGCTATAGGGTGTGTGTGTGTGTGTGTGTGTGTGTGTGTGTGTGTGTTTGCCAGAGAGAGACAGAAAGAGATATAGAGAGAAAGTGAGAAAGTATTCCCTAGCAGGGATGGCCACACCACCACAATTCCTTCTGTTCAATGCTCCTCTCAGGATTTTGGGCATGCATGCACACCGCACATCCTGCACAATTTTCAAGCTCCAAGTCCAGGACTTGAACCATGGTTGGCCATATCAGAGTACAACACCTTAACCACCATTCCACCTGCTAACCCCTTGGTTTCATTTTAATGGCAGTGACTTTGACATGGATAATTATCACTGAGAAGAATCTAGTAGAAGAAGAAAATTATAAATTTTGGAAAAATTGGTAAGAAAAGAGTAAGAAAATGAGTAATAGTATACAGTTTCTGAGAAGACATATGTAGTTACTTTAGTTTTGTCCTGGAGGATATTGGTCGTGGGAGAGGTCAGTTCTTACATTGTGGAAGGAGAAGGTAATGCAGGAAGTACAACTGAATTTAACAATGAGTTCTCTTTTACCTATTGCTGTCTCTATTTATTTTTTCCATAAATAAAAAATAAGATAATATGATGATACTGAAGGAGTGAATTTGAGACAGGGGAGGTATATATTAGATATCTGAAAAAGTACAGACATTTGAAAATATCAGTGTGGACAGTGGGAGGGTTGTCAAGAGAAATGTCCCAGGACTGCTAAACAAAACCAGAAGCAGATTTGATAAATTTATAGAAGAAAATGATCTATCGTTTTGTAATATTTTCTCTGAAGACTTTTGTGTTACCTGGGCACAGGTAAGAATAAAATCAAGAATAGGATTATGCCACAGAAATGTGACAAAGGAAAAGGAAATGATGATAACGCAGTTTATTGACATGATAGATCTTGAAATTTAAACTGAATGTGAGGGTAAGGAGCAAGGAAAGAGCTAATGAACTGAGAAATGAGTTGAGAAATAGGGGCAGCCAATATGATCGAAGAATGGGCATCATGAGAGTTACTGAACAAGTAGCTGGAAAAAGAGATTTAGGTTTAGAAAGCTGCATCCTTGAATTAGCAGCTATAGGATAGTGTATTTATGGGGGCAAACCATGACAATGCAAATAGGTTGTTGAGCGGAAGAGGGAAAGAAAGTAGTTGGAAATGAAGAGGTCAATGAAATGACAAGTGAAAAATAGTGGCCTATCTTACATGCAAAAATGCGTCTTGACTTTTCCAACCACCCAATAGAACATAAATCACTCAAGTTTAAGAAGCTTTTTTAGCTCCTAGGGAATGAACTATTTAACCTCATCCATATATTCTCTAGTGCTTCAGAGATAACTCTGTGAAAACTACCACCAGGGGTTTAATAACCCACTGGTTTCATTGTTCCTTATGAGTTTAATGTAATGAATGGTCGTTTTTAAAAATTAGATTGTTTTCCTATATTTCTGCATGTGAAACCAGATCATTGTTCAATGGAGGGAACATCAGTCAGAGAGGGTAGCTCCTGCTATGAGGTTATATTTCAAATCACAATTGCAAAAATCCATTGAACACTAATCCAAATATTTTCATTGTTGAGCCATTACTTCAATGTCAGGATGGTAGTGCCTGCGCATCAGCTCTATTGCTCTTCACCCAAAGCGTGAAGTAGTGTGAGCAGGAAGCCATTGTTCTTTACCCTCAGTTGTAATCCTGGGTCACCCACAGGGGAAAGAAAACATCGCTGCACCTATCAGTCCTCATCCTTACATACATATACTAATGTGCGAAAAGATACCCTCGAAAGCGTTTTCTTTGCACACATAAAGGCATAGAGTGTTAAATTTTACAACTTTCTTGTAGGGACATGTATTTTATCATTATTAAGAAAGCAACGTACTGTACTAAGAGTGCAGTTTGCGAAAAGAGAAAACTAAAATAGCACAAATAGAAACAAGATAAATATCCACTTCTGAATTGCCAGCAGAAGGTGAGGAGAGGTTAAGTACCAAGCAGTTTCCAGGAAAGATTCATAGAACTAATTCAGCTTGTGCAACTTTGGCAGGGGAAATTTCAGGAACCTGTAATTACCAATAGTTTGGAAAAAAGAGTGAGTCCTCTAGCCTTACAGACAGTGGGTCACAAATAAGTCAGAGAATGCTGGATTCTTCAAGGGTTCATTATCTTCCTCATGAGTTTCCCCTTAGACCTTTATTCTCTACCTTATCCTTATTCATATCCATGGTTGGGTCATTTCACTGCTCATTAGCATCTAAATTAAAGAACTGGAACTTAGGTTAAGTTGAGATTTGTTAGATGTTCTGAGGAAAGAAAGGTAGGAAAGGAGCAGTAGGTTCAGAAATGAGTCTCAACTCGTATTTGAAAGTGCCAATTATTCCCTCGCACTCCCTCCATAGAGTTCCTCTGCGTGCTCTCTCAGGCAGTCTGTGCTCCATCCCACTGAGTTGGCACTGGCCCATGAGACCTAGCCCCCTGGTCTTAACAAAAAGGAGTGGACTGGTAGCTGACTTAAGACCAGCCAGTTAGGATATCAGTGATTTTGGAAATGGGTGGCAGGAACATCAGCTATTTCTGCTGAGATCGTGACTGGAAAGGGTGCATAAAGCTGTGATTGGGACCTTCAGTTCACACCACTCTTTCGAGAGGAGACTTGAAAGAGGCCCATGGAAGGGAAGAGGACTAAGAGATCATAATAAGGCAGACCTGAACAGGTAGTGCAAAGACTTTCCAATTCCTGGTTCATGTAGCTCACATGCTTGGTCAATACTTCTTGCCACTGAATTATATGACTGACTCCTGAACCTTTCAAAAGAATCCCCATACCGTACCTTCTTTACTTTGAAGTTAGTAGATTAAGTTCTGTTGTTTATCTCCAAAGAACTTTTTATATTAAAAAGTCATGACTGGGTACTAAGAAAACTTGGGGCTTGAGCAATATTAATAATTTTCTTTAAAAATAAAGCATTGTCATATGTCAGGAATAATGTTGCATCATAGATACAGTTAAGAGTCACTAAAGATTTATTCTATATATTTGGAAGGTTGACAAAAGTGTTTTAAGAGCAAAGAATCTGACAGCTCTATGAGGGATGAATTGGGAGGAAGTGTCTGGGCATTTGATTAATAAAGCAGATTTACTCTCAGCACAATGCAGCTTTGTTTTTGATTTTATAATCAGTTGTAGCTTTGACATTGGGGAATTTAAATTACATTGTAGAAATACATAAAATTTTAAAGATATAAAATAGATAAAAAGATTTTTAAAAATAAATCCAGTTTATCAAGGAAGTCAAAGTGACAATAGTAGGGAAGAATGGATCTTTACCACTCAGACGAAAACCTAGATCAAAGAGACATCCGTGTTCTTGTCTTATACAAGAAAAAAAAAAAATCACCATTTCCTTGAACTAGTGAAAAGAAACTCTGATCTTTGACTCCACAAGGTGAATTATTTCTTTTGACACAAAGACATGTTACCTTTATCCACCAACAGTGTGCTATGTCCTTCACACCCCACTTTACACTCTCTGCTGCTAAAGTACCGCACCTTATAAATCCCTCCACCTGAGTTCCATTCTCTCTCTCTCATCATGTGCATGCACACACTCACACACATACACACACCCTGCCACCACTGTCACCAACATTGGGTGTGTTAAATGCTACCCTCATCATAACTATGTACTTCATGAGGCCTAATCCATGAAACCACTGATTAAGATCTGCCAATGACCCAAATTGACTACTAGATAAAAATATGAATTTAGCATGCCATAGAAGGTTCCTTGTCATGTGGTTCCCTTCATACTTCTCCAGCTTCAGCCCATGTTAATCCCTTATGCTCTAATTTTACTCTGATGAATCTGTGTCAGAATTTAACATGCTCCTTACCCTACATTGTTGCAATGCTGTGTGTTCTACCTAGAGCATCCTATTCCTTCTCCCTGACTACCAGTCACTTTTAAAAACTTAGTTCAGAGTCAGCAGGCAGTGTGAAAGTTAAGGTGGCTGAATCCTACATGAACAACTTTGTGTTTTGAATCTCAGACCTGATCTTGAAAACATGCTGGGTGCATGTAAGTGCATGCCCAAAATCCCAGGAGGAGAATGGAGGAAAGAAGAGATTGCAGTATGACCATCTTCCCCGGGGCTAGAGGGGGGTGTGATTTCTCACTTTTCCTCTCCACCACTCCTTCTCTCTTTCTCTCTCCAGTGAGCACAGATGCCTTATATCAAAAACAAACAAACAAACAAACAAACAAACACAAAAAGACATCAATTCAGATTCACATCCACTGGAAACAGTTATGAATTGCCACTCTTTTCTAATTTCCAGAGACTGAGAATGGCAGAATTGACTCTTTTATTTACTGGACTTTCTCATCTACTTCAAAGTAACCTCTTTAGCAAAGGGACTATGACTACTTTCTGTCTCTTCAATATCTCTTACAGTACTGAATTCATCATGTAAAACTACTATGTGTCAGCTTAATAAGTATTCATTTAATTAATTTCTGTTTGATTTGATAACTTTTACCTTTAATAAGTTCAGTTTGAGGGCTTCTATCTAATAAGATTACAATTTAAATGTTGGCTGGACCTTACTTTGAAGCTGAATTTTTATTGTATTATTTTTTGAGATGGCATAAGATATTGATATGAAATTCCTTTACAATCCAGCTATTCATCTGAACTTTAATGTAGAACAAGTGGCCTCTCCTTATCAATGAAATAGTTTTAAGTGTATATTTTAATAAGGAAGTTAGAAACTTTATACAAGACAAAAACCCTATTCATTAGCTTGATCATTTTCATTAGCAGCAAAAGGAAAAAGGCATAGCATGGTTTTATTTTGCCCACAGGATGCCATTGCTCTTTCAGAGGAGCAGTTTTGATTGTATTAGGATATCCTGTCAGTGGCTAAAACCCAAACCACTACAGAATTTTGTTAATCTTAGGAAATGCTGCTGCTCATCTTTAATAAGAAATACTCTCCCAGGGAAAAGACTCCCAGGTGGGGAAATCCAACATTAGGTCCAAAGCAGTGTAATTCTGCTCAAGATGGCCTTGTGGTGGAGCTCATTCGTGGATTTTAGCATCCATGAAATTGGAGAAGTAAGCATACCTTGAAAATGGTTTTATTTTCTTTTAGCAAGCAGCATAGTACTTTCTTGCTTTGCTGCTTCTTGAAAGTTTTTGGATCTTCAAATGGCATTAAAAGCTAGAGAATGGAAAACAAAAACTGCAAGCAATTGCCCAGCTAATGTGTTGCTCAGATGCAAAGTCGGGAAAAACTAGAACATCTTCAAAGAGTGTAATCAGCTTGAAATGAGTGATAAAAATTCGATTATCTACCAGTGGAAATTTGTGCGAAAATTGCCATCAGCCATGTATGGCCTAGGAACCTATTTTCTATTTTCAAATCACTATGACTTCCAGTGGAAAAAATAATCACAAAGACCTCAAAAATATTGTTTTCAGGCTTGTTAATGCTTACCAAATGTATGTTCCATTCATGAACTTCAAGTAAATTCTTTTTTACGTAATTATCTAGTTAGTATGAAATTTAAATAATTTTATAGTAACATTTCGAAAATATACTCAGGGGATGACAATTGATATTTTTAGAAATAAAACATTTAAATAAAAATTAAATTCTATTGCATGGTCAAAAATCTTAGGTAAACACTGAGTAAACAAAGGTAAATCAATTTATTTACTTTTGGATGTTTTAGAGACTCTTTTGGACCAACATGCTTTGTGACCCTCCAGGAAAGAAATGGTTTTCAAACTCATTTGACCATTGAATCTTTTTTCCAGAAATATCATAAGAGACTACTGTCTTACAAACTGTCCCTAATAAAAATCACATTTTAGTATTTGTAATAAATAGTAATAATGAAATGCATGGGTCCTATGGCTCTTCACTGACTTTTGCCTGAGTATCTTCTGGTGTTTATTTCACTTCAGCTGTTGTTGGAATATACTGCTGTGATTCAGGGAGATCAAACCCTCTGCATGATGTCAAGAGTCTTCTAACCATATGGTTTGGCCATTTAGCTTGGGACTAACCAAGGTCAATAATGTTGTAGGAAAATCCCAAATTTTCATGAAGTTCATCCTAACTAACATTTGCACTGCATCTTAGTGCATTCAGGTTGCTAAACAATGTCATACATTAAGTAGCTAAGAAATAGTAGAAATTTATGTGTCATATTTCTGGAACCTGAGAAATTAATGATCAAGGTGCAGGAAATTCAATGTCTAACGAGGGTCCATTTCCTGTTTCACAGATGGCAGCTTATGTCTGTCCTCACCTGGTGGAAGGGGAAAGGGGGTCTTTCTATGGCCTCTTTTTATAGGCACTAATCCATTCATGAGACCCTATAATCTAATCATAAGGGACCACCCTCTAATACTATCACCTTGAGGGTTAGAATTTCAACAGTTAATTTTGTGGGAACACAATCATTCAGACCATGACACATTGTTGAGTCCAACAGCTCATCTATTACCCACATTCATTTTCATTTTTTCTAGCCAGAAAGAGAAATAAATATCTTCTAGATAATTATTCTCAGTTCAGACACTGAAGATTATCTGGGCTAAAAGACTTGAAATGTTTCTATTCTGCCCTAAAACTCTGGAAATCCCAATATCAAGTTATTCATTTAGTTACAAGAACCCAACATAGATCTAACAACTACCTAAAGATAATGTTATTTTTTCAGAGTTCGTAAAGTCTCTGTAATGTCACTGCAAAATTCCTGTTCTTCTTTTATAATAGAATGTAGCTGAATGAGCAACTGAATGCTGTTGAGTTTTGTTTTTCTTTTGAGATGTTCATTTTGAAGTTGATGTAAGTCTTGTGATGGAGTCTTTTTGTATATTATACTAGTCAATATATCCCCACTACCTATAACAGTACCTGGCACATATTAGAGAGTATCAAATATTGTTAGGTGAATGAATTAATTTTTTGAAAATAAATCCCCATATCTCTGAGATAGGAGAACCCTCTCCTGACTATTAGAAGTAAAAGAAAAATTGCCAGAGGCAAGGAGGATTGGCTATTTGAATTTTACGCATCATGGGATTATTGAGTTTCCAGGTTTATGTAATAAGTTCTTCCCTGGCAACTATAAATCAATGCCAACTGGTATTACTTTACACTTTGAAATACAAATAAAACTGGCTTTGTAACCAAATCTGAAGAGATATCTCTCACATCTTTGAATTCTTGGAGGCTTAAACCCCTCCTACTCATCACAGTCAAGTTCCTTTTTAAATTAGCTCAGTTTGTCTTACTGACCCACATACCTAGTCCCTTTTCTTCAGCACATCACTACTCACTGAAGAACATTCCGATTCCTTCATGCTCCTGAACAGTCGCTGATATCTCTAACTCCCTCTTCCTTGAGAGAGGGAGTTGATGAGAGAGGTATCATAACAGTATAAACAAACAAGAATTGAACACTCTGTGTCTCATCTCTTGAACATTCCTCTGGCTATTCTAGTACAAGAAATATGCAACTGGGCATTCTCTTCACAGATTACTATGTTCTTATCAAACCACTGTTTACCATAGATATAGTCATCTACAAGAATTAGTGAAAATCTCTCAAGCAAATTCATTTTCAAACACAATTGCTGAATGTTGAATAATTCCAACCCCTCTTCACACCACTCTTCATGCCAACCACAAACAATTAGTAATCTAGGACTATCAGTGGAAATTCAGGTGTGGACATCTGGGAGTCTGAGACTTTTTTTCTTTCTTTCTTTTTTGGAGAGGCTTTTACTATAGGGTGCGCATGTTCACGAGAAAGGACAGATAGACAGAAAGCAAGAAATCACCCCTCAGGGGGGATGGTTATGCTGCAGTCCCTCCTCCTCCATTCTCCTCTCGGGATCTTGGGCACACATGCACACATGCCTGGCGTGAGTTTAAGCCACCGGATCCAGGACTCAAACTGCAGTCAACCACATTGAAGTTCAATGATATAGCCATTATGCCAACTGCTGGTCTTGGGAGTCTGAGTCATTTTTGGTGATGAATTTTTATCTTCCTTGGAACAGTTAGATTTGAATCTAGTGAAAGAACTGAGTCATAGTTAATGTGGTATGGGCCGTTTGAGAACATTTCTTTCTTTCTTTAAAAAATTATTTATTGAGTTCCAGCAGCTCTGGCAGCAGGAGGAGCGGTAGGGTTTATCCCGCTGAACTCCGCAAAGGTTCTAGGCACGTCGCAGCCTCATCAGGCACCCAGCACGCACCCTGTCCCTAGCCAAGATGCCCAAGAGGAAGGTCAGCTCAGCCGAGGGGGCGGCCAAGGAAGAACCCAAGAGGAGATCTGCGAGGTTGTTGACTAAACCTCCTGCAAAAGTGGAGACAAAGCCAAAAAAGGCGTCAGAGAAGGATAAATCTTCAGACAAAAGAGTTCAAACAAAAGGGAAAAGGGGAGCAAAGGGGAAACAGGCTGAAGTGGCCAACCAAGACACTAAAGAAGATTTACCTGCAGAAAATGGAGAAACTAAAAATGAGGAGAGTCTACCCTCTGATGAAGCAGGCGAGAAAGAAGTCAAGTCTGAGTAATATCATAAACCATGTCTTATCAATGGTCCCTGTATCCCTTCTTGTACAATCCAGGGGAATATTTTTATCAACTATTTGGCTTTGACTCTCTTGTGTGTCAGCTTAACATTCCATAGGTGGGGAAGGGTGGGTAGGTTTATATCCTAAATACAAAGCATACTAAATGGCAGTTTGGAGTCACAGTCATGCATTTAATGTGTCTTGAATATTTTAAATTACTTCTATTATGTTTTTTAGTAGTATTGTTTCCTAAAGAAAAACCACTCTTTGATTGTTGCTCTCCCTGTCAGAATTGTGTGCACTCTGTAACATCTTTGGTCGTGGTAGTCCAGTTTTCCTAATAATTGTGTTAATGTGCTGTGAAAGATTGGAAATTTGAAGTATGCAGTCTGTATGATACTAAATTGTGATATGGTGGGACTTACGTAACAGCTTTCAACATCTGAAGACAGTGGTTCTTGATATCCTCTTAAGGAAAATTTGCCTACAAATTTGAAGCTGGAACGTCACTGGAATAACTTAAAAAGAATCACTATACTTGGCTTTTTAAATTTTTGGTACATATGTTAAGAATTGGGTACAAATTGAAATGTCTGTACTGATTCTTGACACAACCAATAAATCTCAATTACAAAAAAATTATTTATTTAATTAATTAATTTAATCTTTAAATTCACCAGAGAGAGTGATGGAGAAAGAGAAGGAGGGAAAAGGAGAAAGTAGGATCCAGATCTAGGACTCGAACCATGGTTGGAGAGTTTAGTGCCTTAACCACCACATCACCAAGCCAGCCCAGTGAAAATGTTTTTTAACTGCCCCACTTTTATGAAAACACTAGATAATCATACAGACAAAAACTTCTCTAACACTCAGTTTTTAGTAAAATTTACTTAATTTTATAAAAGGATGTTCAGAAAAGAAGATTTGGAATATAGGCAAAGTAAAAGAAAGATTACTCCACTGACCTATCACCAAATAGAGCCACATTATTTTTTATGTTTCATTCCATTCTTTCTTTCTATACAAGAGTCTTCTGTGCAAAGTTGGTAAAATGCTTTATGTAGGCCCTTTGATATGTCCTCCTTTTTTTTGCTTAACATATATTAAACATTTTCAAAATTTTACTTTTAATATCTGCATAACAGTTCATCAAGAGACTATGCTATCATCAATTAATTATCCCATAGATATTTAGCTCCTACCTAATATTTCATCATTTAAAATAACATTTCACTAAATATATTTGTAAGTGAGATTTATTTAATATTTGGGATTTTCTTAGGATTCATACTTAGAATTGTAATTTTAAAATATGAGCATTTTTAAGACTCTTGATACTTATTGCAAATTGCTTCCAAAAAGGTTTTCACTTTATACTGTTTAAAAATTTTACATCAGCTTTTTTACTGTGTTATCTGAACCAACTCTTTGCTGTTACCCAGGCTGTTGAACTGGGGAATAACAGAGTTGACACAAGTCTTTGAGTTTGGCATGGGGTCAGTGGAGGTTTCTGAATATCTTTCATCTTCCTCTGTTTGACTGGGATGATCTCCTCTCTCAGTTACAGAGCAGTCTGCTTGCAAGCTGTGTTCCTCCAGTTACTAACAAAATATTGTGCTTTCAAATGATCTTTAGGAGTCCATTGCTATCTTTACTGAACTATAACAGTGACATAGTTTCTTTTATAACATCTTTCTGACAACAAAATAATGTATATCTTACTGTAAGAATTGAAAATATATAGAAAAGTATAAGGGAGAAATTCTGAACTGCCTGTAGTGCCACTGGTTTGCAACAATCTCTTTTAACATTGGATGCATTTGACCCTGAATATATTGAAACACCACATTCACAGTGCTTCTATCACCACATCATCAACGAATAGGACTGTATTAGACAACAGCCTACCATCATGAGTTTGCTGGGTAACATTATGTGGGGACATGTTTAGAGAGAGAAACTGAGGTGTGGGGACATGCTCTGAGCAAACACCACCTGTCCTTTTGGGATTTGGCAGAACCTTGTAACTTGTCTTTTCTTTGACCTTTGCTGCAGACAGAGCAAGGATGGAAATTGCTTGGGGTGTGCCAACAGACACATCTGATGGACTTCAAGAAATATCTTGACCCCAATTAGCAAAGTCCAATCCCTGCTCTGCATCTGAAAGGTTCTTCAGTCTTCTCTGGGTGTGATGGTGCACTCCTTATGGAGAAGTTCTTTAGTTTCTCCCCCACACCTACAATTAGGTTTCTCTGCATTAGAAAAGATGAGACATTCTCTTGATGGGATTATCATCAAGGGATACACCTGGCTCAGTATGACTAAGCCCTTATAGATTTGTTAACTGCTTCTTGTTATCTGTAACCTGGCAAGAATCTATGAAGTGTCATGAAATATACATGTGTAATGTCTCCTTGTACTATAAATAAAGAGGCCCAGTTTGTCTGAGTGGCTCAAGCAGCTCAAGCGGCTCAAGCAGCGGCTCAAGCAGCGGCTCAAGTACAGCACAAGTTGCTTGGGCTACCTAGGCTCAGGCTCCCTGTGTCCATTTCTACTCCATGGCTCTCTCTCATTCTTTCCAATTCCCTGGTCCTGGCAAGATGGAGGGCTTTCTCTTTCTCGTCCTCTTTCTCTTCCTCACCAACAGCCTTCTGATCATGATTCAGTAGACCCAAGCCCTGGGGCAGACACTGACAACATTATATTATGAGCCTTTGTCATACATGAAGTACCTTTGAAAACATGAATAAAAATGAATATAATATCCTATAGTATAGATATATCACAATTTATTTAACATTCTATTCTTGAAAAAAATTTTGAAAGGTTTTTGCTATAAGGCACATGTGCTCACCAGAAAGACAGGGAGAGAAAGAGAAACAGAAAGTGAGAAATCACCCCCCCAAGAGGGATGGCCACACCGCAATCCCTTCTCCTCCATTCTCCTCTCAGGATCTTCGGCATGCAGGTGTCTACACCTGGCATGAGTTTAAGACACCAGATCCAGGACTCAAACCGTGGTCAGCTACATGGGAGTCCAGTAACATAACCATTTTGCCAACTGCTAGTCCCAACATTCTGTTATTAAATATTTAATCTTTTATTATTTTTCATTTTACATGGTCTTCTTGCATATTAAATGATGCAATGAAGGTCCTTGTATATGAATATTTGCATTTAACTTTGATTATAACCTAATGATAAAGTTGTTTCCCCTTATTGTCCACAGGACATGTGTGCTCACCAGAGGGGGGAGTAGCAGGAAAGTACCCACTCCTGGGGATGGTCAAAGACAATTCCGTCTCCATGTCTCTCTCCTTTTGGGATTTTGGGCATGCCCAGCCCGTTTTCAAGCCTACAGGTCTAGGACTCAAACCATGCAGTTGGTCATGTGGGATCCAACATCTTTACCACTGTGCCATGGGCTGGCCCAGAATAAAATCTTTGATGAATTTCTGAGCCAAAATGTATAAGCATTTTAAAAAGCATTCAATACAGACTTCAAAACTTCAAAATATTTATATATTAACCAATTTTTCTTTTTCAGTTGTAAGAAGGGAAATAACAAAGATAGAAAGAGTGGAGAAAAAATTATTAATACCCCACTATGAGCATTTTGGGAAATCAGTAATTTATACTTAAAAACAAGCAAATATTCAAGAATTCTTAAGTTGAATTTAACTAATTTTTATTGACTGCTCATGAAGTGATGCCATTTTATTGAAACAATAAGAATTTCATTAATCTTTTAAAACAAAGCTAGGCTAAAACTGCTGCTTTATACACACATTCTGTTTGTTTTGAAATTCATTAAGGACAGAGGAAAGTTGCACTGTGTACTACTTTACTTCAAAGATTTTTTAAACATTTTTTTCAAAAATTATTATCAAATGTTCATATAATAAAACTAAGCTGTCTTTATCTTCCTGGACAAAGTTACGCTGTTCCATACAACCCATTATAAAAAAGCAAAGTGAATATATCTTCAAAATGTATGAATTATCTTTAACATCTCTAGAAAACAGCTACATATGAGAACATAAACTTTAATAAGAAACAATTTTACTTGTTAAAGAAACCAAAAGCAAGGAAACTACTATATACTTAGAACAACCTACAACAATGGCATAGTTTGAGCCAATCCAAATTCACCGACCACGTAAAACAGATTCTCAGTTGTAGCAGATTATACTAAACTTCAGTAAAACATCAGAGGAGTACAAGGTCTACCAAGACAAGACTATACACAAACAAAAAGGATCCCACCATATAAAACTATATGTCAAAAGAAATGCTCAGTCAGAAGCAACCGGATGATTTGCGTATTTTCAGTTCAAAGTAAAGAGTCAAGATTAAAGAATATTTTGATACTCTATTTTATAATGTTGGAAAACATTTTCATTTGTGTATATATATATAATTCTTTTCACAGTAGTCCACACATCATTCTATCTACTCTTCCAGATGCTACTATTTCTTTTAGACACCTAACACATTTCTCACTGGACTAAGTCTTATGAATTAAAGTAATGGATGAGTTAGAGAGATTTCAGCAAAGCAAATAGTTGTAGTTCCTTTATTATTTCATAAATAATTTAAATCATGGTATTTCCTTACTAGTATTGTAAAGTTTAGTATGTCTCTTTGCACATATTGTAACCAATAACCAATGTATAGACTTTGGGGAGAGAATAACAAGATATAGTGACATATACAAAGTATAGCTTCATGTGTTTTAGAAACAGAGATGCACACTACCCATATATGCCAACTAGATGTGTAAGTACATACATTCACTATAATACATATGTTCCTCCAAAAAGAATTGTCTTCTTCCAATAATCAAGAATATACCAGTTTTATACAAAGTGACAGTTTTGTAAACAAAGAATAAGGGATAAGAAATAATTTATTTATTTTTGATTTTTTTTATTTTTGGGGGAGAGGTTTTTGCTATAGGGCGTGTGCACTCGCCAGACAGACAGAGAGAGACAGAGAGACAGAAAGTGAGAAATCACCCCCCAGGGTGGATGGCCACGCCACAATCACTTCTTCTCCATTCTCCACTTGAGATCTTGGGCACGCACGCACCTGTGCCCGGTGTGAGTTCTTAAGCCACCGGGTCCGGGACACAAACCATGATTGACTACATGGGAGTCCAGCGACATAGCCATTACGCTAACTGCTGGTCCAAGAAATAATTTATTATTCACACTGGGGTTATTTTTTGCAAGAGTCCTTTGAATGTTTAAACTGACAACTTGAACCTGGGGAGGAAAGACTGGTGCTCTAAATGAACACCATTACTGCTGACTGCTTGGGGGCTCTTATTAACATGATCTAGGATCACAGACACTGATTAAATCCAGGTTGGGCAATTCCAAATTGATCTGAAAATGGAATATCCCTCTTCTTTGTTTCACTTTGGTAAGTAAACCAAATCCTAAATAAGCCTCTAGGCAAGTGGTTTAGAGGAAAAGAAAGCCAACATATAAACATTTCAGGACTTGCCCATTCTTACCTGTTAAAATATTCTGAGATCAATCTTAATCAGTTGATCATTTATCTGAATAATGGTAAAATAAAGGGTTATCAATAGTTGATAACCTTTCAGTTTTCAATGTTTTGCCAATTTTAAATTCCCTGTCTATGTACCTTTTTCACACTTTCCAAAGCCCATGAGACAGGTTCTGCTAAATTGGACTTTATTGTAAATTTCTAGGTTTGTCCATAACCCCGGTATTAAAAGATTTAAGGGTGTGATTAAACATTATAACCTAAGATACACTCATGTCCTTAACCAAAATTAACTGTCTTATGGCTGACAATTTATGAAAATGACACCTTAGTCTGGAAGCCAGATAGATGGTAGGCAAAGGGTTCTCATGAATGGCTACACTTCCCTTGGGGAGCTTTCAAACTCTATTGATGTGCAGGCTCCATCCTCCAAATTCAGATTCTAAGTGTTGTACAGTGGTGGGGGGAGGGGAGCTGAGAATCCATATTTTTAAAACCTGCCTACTTTCCTTGTGTAGTCTGATGTGAAGGAGGTTCAAAACTACTGATTTAGACTGAAGGTGCATTAATGTACTTACACACAGAGGTAGTGAAAAGAACAAAGACATTAGTGAATAGCTTCACCTCAAGGACCTTCCAAAGCCTATTTTGCTGCCTTCTGTGATAATCCTAAAATAAAGACTATTGTGTTGTTTTTAACATTCCATTTAGATTCTCAGGTTAGAAGATATCCTATACTAAAATCAATAATCACAGCTAGTATTCATGGAGTGTCCACTAAGTGTAATGCACCGTGCTAAGTTCTTTATAAACTTTATCTTATTTAATCCTCATAACCCTTGGGGGTAAGCATTATTACATCTATTTCACAGATTAGAAACCTAGAATCAAGAGTTGTAAAATGTTTTGCACTAGGTGAAGCCAAAACAGGTTAAAAGATAAGTCCGTATAGAGTATCTTTCCCAGCCTCCTCCTATTTTCTGATTCTACTTTCAATTTCCTAAGCAAACACTGATCTGGTTTAATAATCTACTTCTCCCAAGTCAAGTCAACACATTTCAGGGTATAGGAACTGTCCTCCTCAATTAACTAATGTAAAGAACTGAATGCTGACATAATTGTCTGTATTTTGGCTTCACAAGATCTCCAATAATGAGAGCAAAGTTTGAGAGAATATCTTCAAAAATGCACATTAACTAGTTTCCCTCCCTCCCAGCGGACATGAATCCAAAATGAGATGCTTTCTGCCTGCAAAAGAGCAGTGGAAACAGAGAGATAGTTGAAGCCATAAATATGCTTTGGGGGTGACAGTTTACAGGATTTACTTGCACGTAAATCATCCCAGAGACAGACTTAAATCTCATGCATATCAACACAATTTTCAGCTACTAGTAAATGGCAATCCTGAACAGAAATGATTTTAGAAAAAGTGACAGGACCCCAAAACAATAGACTCCTTTACCGTCCACTGATAAGCAAAGTTTGTTTAAAAATAAAAATCCTTTCTCTAGACTATGTTTCACCAGCCTACCATAAGCTAAAGGGAATATTTGACTCATATAATATTATGCAAATAAGTAGAAGATGAATGTATTATAAGTAAAGCCCTTAGCAGCGAAATTATAAAATCATATTTACAGAGGTCACATTACCAATTCATTCCATTCCTATTCCAAAAGAAATAGCTTCCCAGAAATTAGGATCAGGCTCATGTTTATTTTCTTTACAACTTCAATTAGGAACCTTTTATACAGTAGTTTTATCTGATGGTTAATGAAAAATATATCAATGAAGCCTTCCTTCATTTACCTCAAATAAGTAAAAGACTAATTTTACCAATATTTATGAAAGAAAAAACTTTCTACTCATACAATGTCAGAAAAATTGCTGCTGTCTCAGCCCTGATCTCAAAGTGAGAGAAATGAACTGGAGTCAGGGTCAAGAAAACCATTTGGCACAAAACATTGTAATCCAATCCTTTCTTATGTCAGTAAACTAACTTATCATTCCAGTAAGAAAAAAAGAATGCATTTAAAACACTTATTTTGAATGATATCAGTTTTCCACAGATTATTATTATATTATTAAAAGTTTAATTTTTTTCACTTTTTAATTGGCTGTATTGATTTATATAGACAGACGTCGTGTTATACTCAATGAGATATAACACAAAAGAAAGCCTGACAGTACGCTGTTTCCAGGGCCATATGTAGATTACCTCCACTTACCTGCAGGTCCCCTACTAGTTGTCTTTCTGATTCTCACTTCTGCATCTCCCAAGTAAATTACTTACACTTGAACCCATGTTACAAGATCCGGGAGTGGGGGAATTACTCGGTGGCTTAAAACTCATGCAGGGTGTGTGTATGTATGTGCCCAAAATCCTGAGGGGAGAATGGAGGAGAAGGGATTGTTGTGATGTGACCTTCTCCCTGGGAGGGTTATTTTTCATTTTCTGCCTCTCTGTCTCTGTCTCTCCAGTAAGCACATGTACCCTATAGCAAAATTCCCTCTCTAAAAACAAACAAACAAACAAAATTGAGCCTATAAGTCATTAACAAAAACAAAATATAAGTGATGCAACATGGTATCCACTACCCTGTGTATACTATCTATAAAGAACACAATGTAAAAGTAAAGTCACAGTTAGGTTAATGGTAGAAGGATTTTTTTTTTTTTGAAAAGTACTCTGCAAAAGCACTAATCAAAAGAAAAAGGGACTATTTTAATATTTTTAAAATGATATACTTAAGATTCAGAAATGTTTCCAGAAATAAAGAGAACACTTTATGATTTTTAAAAGCTCTTGATTTGTCAAGAAGACATCTTGAATATATATGCAACTAATAATAGAGCTTCAAAATACATGAAGCTAAAAGTGGCAGAAATGAGAGAAGAAATAGACAAAGTAACATAAATGGATTTAGATTTAATAGACCATATACTGGCTGATAAAATAATTCTCAGTAAATCTAGATAGTGAAAATATGTAGAGTGCATTCTGTTATCACAATAGGGTTAAGGTAAACCTCAACAAAAAGACATTTGAAAAATTCCCAAGTGTTTAGAAAACAAACAACATATTTATAAATGTATTATTTTAAAAAAAGAAGAAAATTTAAGAACTATGTTGAAATTAAAGAAAATGAAATCAAGACATATCAAAATGTTTAGCTATGTAGATCAATGGACTAGAATAGTGTCAAAGACAGAGCCCATATGTATGCTTTTTGTATTATTTTTTTCTTTTTAGAGAGATTTTTGCTATAGGCT
Organism: Tupaia belangeri chinensis; assembly: GCF_000334495.1. NCBI lineage: Eukaryota > Metazoa > Chordata > Mammalia > Scandentia > Tupaiidae > Tupaia > Tupaia belangeri. Next base: position 454,388 of record NW_006204001.1, on the reverse strand, counting down.
GTATGCACTCACCAGAGAGAAAGAGGGACAGAAAGCGAGAAATCACATCCCAAGGAGATGATCACACTACAGTCCCTTCTCCTTCATTATCCTCTTGGAATTTTGGGCATGCACACACACACATCTGGCATGAGTTTTAAGCTACCAGGTATAGGAATCAAACCACAGTTGACTACATGGCAGTCCTGCAATAAAACCATTGTGCCATCCGCTGGTCCCCATTCTTTGTATTTTTTTAAAAGTTGTCAAGGTCAGCAAGTGGTGTGGTGGTTGGGGCACTGGGCTCCCACACGGCCAACTGCAGCTTGAATTCTGGACCTGGCAGCTTTCTTTCTGACTCTCTCTCTCTCTGTCTCTCTCTAGCTCTCTGGTGAGTGCACATGCCCTATAACAAAGTTTAAAATACTAATAACAATTAATTAAATTAAATAATTCTTTTTTAAAAAATTACTTAAATAGTTCAATGGAGAAAAGATAGTCTTTTCAACTAATACTGATTGTATAAATTTTATGTTCATTTGAAAAAACTACTTCAACCTCACACTGCACACAAAAGCTAACTTCAAATACATCATACACCAAAACAAAGCAAAACAAAAGTTAGAACATTAAAACTTCTCAAAGCAAATAAAGAGTAAAAAAGATTCTTTAAATGGGACACTAAAAAGGAACCAACCATTAAAAAAAAATAGACTGGACCCTGCTTTTCTAAGGATACTGTTTAAAAAAATGAGGGATGACCCCAGAGTCTGGTGGTTAAAGAAGCTGGATCCCACAGGGCTGACTGTGTGATTCAAGTCCTGGTACCACTTGCTTGAAAAACAAACCAGGTGAATGTGTGTACATGCTCCAAATTCCAACAGGATGGGGAAATGAAGGAGATGAAATTGCAGTGTGACCACACCCCATTGGGGATGCTTTCTCCCTCTCTCTCTGTCTCTCCATCTCTCTTTGGTGAGCACATGTACCCCCTGGACATTAAAAAAGAAAAAAAAAAAAAAGAAAGAAGTGAAAAGGCCTTACTGAGGAAAATTATTCTCAGTATGTGTATCTGATAAAGGACTAGTCTCCAGAATATAAAAAACATCTACAGCACAATAATCTTAAAATGGGCAAACATTGTAATAGACACTTCACAAAAAGAAGATAGACAAGTAGTCAGTAAGCATCTGAAAGGATACCTAGCATCACCATTTATTAGGAAAATACAAAAAAAATCACAATGAGATACTATTAAATGCCCACTGGAACGACTATGACTTTAATAAAAACTCTGACAGTGGTATTAAGAATGTCATAGGAAACTCTCATAGATTGCTAAAGGGAATGTGAAATGTATAAAATCACTTTGTAAAGCAGTTTATTTTTCAAAGGTAAACATACCCTTATCATACAACTCAGAAATCCATTCTTAAGTATTTACCCAAGATAAATGGCAGGTGAGTTCACACAGTCTTGCTCACAAGTGTTCAAATCGGTTTTGTCATAATAGTTACAAACTGGAAGCAGCCCAAATGGAAATCAGCAAATGTGTGCAAAAACAACTTGTAATATTTCAATGCAATGGAATACTATTTGGCAAATAAAAGCAAACAAACAAACAATAAAAAAATATATACAAAGAAAAAACTATTGATTCAGAGAACACATAATGAATGAATCTCAAAAAATGCAGAGCAAAGAAAGCCAGACCAAACAAGTATATAGTCTATCATTCTTTTTTCTCTAAGAATGTCTAAAACAAAACCACAACAAAGCTAATAAATAGTGAGAGATTGGGTGAGGGATAGACTACAGGGATGTAAGGACCTGGGTGATGAAGCTCTTCTACTCCTTGAATGTAATAGCAGTGGTTACATAGTTGTACATAAGTTTATTGAAATATACATCTAAAATTGTACATTATTATATGTAAATTATACCTCAATGAATGTGATTTGAAGATTTACATTCATAAGAGATACCATTTTACATGAATAATTGAGAACAAATGTCATGACCAAATACAAATTTTATAATCTATGTCTGTCTTAGTGTGGACTTCCCAGAGCATTTCCTGAGACAAAACTTTGCAGGAATATAGTTTATCTTGGAGGTGATGACCACAGTTGGAGTGGAGAATTAAATGAATCGTAATGGATAATTAAGAATGGGATGGAGAATTGAGAACATGAAGTGAGGAAAGGAAGAGAAAACATTTAATCAAGTATGTACAAGCAAGCAAGTTACTGCTGTGGGATTTGGTGAGTCATACAACACACATCAGCATTATGCCACTTGTGTCATTAATTGAGGACTGCTCTGTCACTGTTGGAAACCTGTTCGTGGGCACTTGCAAAGCATTTTTTCATGAGCACCTCTGGCTTGCTGTGCAGGTAGCAAACCAGGCCCCAGTGGACAGAAATAATGTTCAGAAAAAGCAATGCAAAGTTGAAAGTTGAGTTAATGTGGACTGAAATGGCAAAAGGGAGTGGCGACATGAGCAGGAGGAACAATACTACATATTTCATCTCCTCACACAGTACTTTTGAATAAATTGTCCTGCTGCAATACATCTATACGGATTAAAGTATTAGCCAGGGTACCACGACATACCCCATTACACAATTAGTTTTTTTCTAGCCATGTGATTAAAAACTATCTGTGTGTGGGGGGAACCAGCAGTTAGCATAATGGCTATGTTGCTGGACTCCCACATAGTCAACCCCAGTTCGCGTCCCGGACCAGTGGCTTAAAACTCACGCCGGGCACGTGCACGTGCGTGCCCAAGATCCCGAGAGGAGAACGGAGGAGAAGGGATTGCGGCGTGACCATCCCCCCTGAGGAGTGATTTCTCACTTTCTGTCTCTATGTCTCTCTCTGTCTGTCTGGCGAGCGTACGTGCCCTATACTGAAAACCTCTCCAAAAAAAAAAAAAAAACTTTCTGTGTGGGACCAGCAGTTAGCATAATGGCTATGTCGCTGGACTCTCATGTAGGCGACTGCGGTTTGAGTCCTGGACCTAGTGGCTTAAACTCACGCGGGCGTGTGTGTGTGCGTGCCCAAGAACCCAAGAGGAGAATGAAGGAGAAAGGAATTGCGGCGTGGTCATCCCCCCGACGGCTGATTTCTCGTTTTCTGTTTTTCTCTCTCTCTCTGTCTTTCTCTCTCTGTCTCTCTCTCTGTGTGTGTGTGTGTGTGTGTGTTTCTGGTGAGCACAAGTGGCCCTATAGCAAAAACCTCTTAAAAAAAAAAAAAACTTTCCGTGTTATAATCTGTAGCTTCTTTATGGAGTTTTCAAAAACTTTGATGGCACGCTTCAGAGGGATCAGAGTTCACATCTAATCTTAGTAATCACAAAATTTGAAAGGGTTGTGTCGATTAACAGGTAATTCTGGTACCACAATGATTTTAATATATACAAGTATGTTTCCAGATATTTTAGGATAAAGTAACAGCTCAAAAGTTCAAGTTAGTATGCCATTTGCTCAGTTTTTTCTCAGAAATTTTTAAATACACATGAAAAATAACTTCATTTTCTAACCACATCAAAAATAATTTTTAAGAATGCAGATAGTTAATTATGAAATAAATACACTTTAGGAGTAACCCTCCATAAATCTTTCAAATTTTCCTTTACTAATTTAGTTAATTAATTGAAGGCTTTGGCCCCACCCATCACTTCATAATTCTTGACTCATCCAAATTCATTGTTCTTAAAAATCCTCCTGTAAATATGATTGAAAATAGATTTATGTTCCAAGAAAAGCTATATATGTATAATTTAGGGAGTTTCATAACCTCCATAAAAGCCAACTCTGGAACTGAGTCTATTTACCTATTATATGTTGATTTGCTGAGACATGAACCATGTATCATGGGCTTAAAATTGAACATGAACAAGTATACAAATTTTTGCTATTTATTTTTGTTCTTCTAATTTATATGAAAATATTTTTTCTTAAATTTACTACAGGGGATCAACATGAATCCAATAGTATATTAAAGGTTTCTTCATAGCTTTACTACATTTTATCTCAGCTAAAAGGCTGAGTAATAAGATATATGTGGATGTATACATGTGTGTGTGTGTACACACATACACAGAGAAAGATAGAGGAAGAGAGTGCATGTGCACACAGCTGAGGGTACATTTGCTCACTAAAGAGAAAGAGAAAGTTCCCCCAATAGAACACGGCCACACTGCAGCCAGGTTTCCTCCATGTCGCCTTTCTATCAGGATGTCAGTTACAAATGCACACACTGCTTGCATATTTTTCAAACTGCTAGGGTTAGGATTTGACCATATGGGATCTGGCTTCCAATGGCTAGCACTTAACCACTGTACTGCAGGACCAACCTTTTATACACGTTCAAAAAGTGACACCTGAAATAAAGAACTTTCAAAACCTCGTATTACTGTGAAGAGGACTGAAGTGATTGTCAGAATGGAACCAAAGAAGATATACAGATATTTTCCCTTCCACGGACTCCAAAAGGCTGGGCTAAATGTGTCAGTTTATAGACAATTGACTGTACATGAGCATCTCCAACTTGAAGTTAATTTCAATGCAGTTTTTTAAATGTGTGCTTTTATCCAGCATCTGTCTTTGTATGTAACCTGAACATGGAAAATTAATAAGGCATCTTTGAACTCTCTCTTTCATATTTCACAACTGGTCCACCAGTAAGTCCTAAGCCCCACCATTGTAATTGGCCCAGAGTCGAACCAGTTCTCACATCCGCCATACTGCATCCATGGTCTCAATGGAGTCATCACCATCTCTCACCTGCTCTATTACAGCAGCTTCATGCCTAGCCTCCTGGACCTACCTTTCCCTCTTCCAACCCAGTCTCCACAGTGCAGTGGTCCTGTTGCAATAAAAGTCACATCTTATCACTTATCTGCTCATAATCTTCTGAAGACTCCTTTCACTTTTGTAGGTAAATTCAAAATCCTGATTCTTTCTTGGCTCATTTTTCTGAGGTTCCCTCCTGTGCTAAGATACTCTAACTCTTGCCTTTCCTCAAAAGCACACCAAACTGGGACCAGCAGTTAGCGTAATGGCTATGTCACTGGACTCCCACGTAGTCGACCGCGGTTCGTGTCCCAGACCCGGTAGCTTAAACTCACTCCGGGAACATGTGCATGCGTGCCTGAGATCCCGAGAGGAGAATGGAGGAGAAGGGATTGTGGTGTGGCCATCCCACCTGGGGGGTGATTTCTCGCTTTCTATCTCTCTGTCTCTCTCTGTCTGTCTGGCAAGCGCATGCGCCCTATAGCAAAAACCTCTCAAAAAATAAAAAAAGGGCACACCACAGTAATCCCACTTTAGGCATTTACAATGTGATGCCATGTTATAGGAATTTTCTCGCCCTAGATATCCATTAGTATCATACTTGCCTCCTTCAAATATTTCCTTAGAAGAGCCACCTTTGTCAACTACTGATATTAAAAAAAAAAATACTCATAAGCTCTTACAACCTCCCTTTTTCATTTGTCTTCTGCATAACACATATTGCCAGCAGATTATGCATTTATTTAGTGAGGACTATCTTCTCCCACTTGATTCTCTACTCCATTCCAAGTCAGAAACTTTTTTCTATACTGTTTTCTATACCCTTAGGACTTGAACTGGTGCATGACACACAGGATGCAGAAATAACTACTTCAGGAGAATATATGAATACTAATGTGAAACATGACATGGGACCAGCAGTTAGCGTAATGGCTATGTCTCTGGACTCCCACATAGTCGACCGCAGTTCAAGTCCTGGACCCGGTGGCTTAAAACTCACACTGGGCACGTGTGCATGCGTGCCCAAGATCCCAAGAGGAGAATGGAGGAGAAGGGATTGTGGTGTGGCCATCCCACCTGGGGGGTGATTTCTCACTTTCTGTCTCTCTGTCTCTCTCTGTCTGGCAAGCAGACGTACCCTATAGCAAAAAACCTCTCCCCCTCAAAAAAAAAAAAAAGTGACATAGACTGCTTAGTACCATCTCCGCTTGATCTCCTTCATGTTCTGTTCCAGAGACCCAGGGCGTACCTCATAGGAACTTTAGGGATATTTGGAATTCACTTGCAAACCATGACTCTAGCTTGGAAACATGGTTTTACAAATATTAAAGTAGGATCTCTCAGGGAAAGTGGAGGAAGTGTAGTTAGGTGTAATGTAGAGAGTGTGGGCTCTGTAGCCTGATAAGTTAGGTTGAGTCTTATTCTCACTGCAGTGTGTCTCTCATAGTAGAGTTCTCTGACATCCCAGAAGTTCTGTTCCTTGTAGTATGTCAGTATTTGAAATTAATCTCTACACTTACCAAACTGTAAAAATGTCAATGAAAACAGAAGGTAGGGAGGGCAGAGAATGACCGACCATCTCCTTCATATCTCTATAGTTATCTCTTTAATCTAAAACCATTATTTATGACAATTATTTAATCCAATATAAAATGTTAGACTTATACTGGATGGATAGTATTATAAAGATCACAAAATTTATGTTTTAATAAATTATTTTATTCTTCAATATAAGTATTTCTATATTAAAGATTCTCTGGTTCACAATCAATGAGCTAGCACTGTGACTTTTGCAAAATATATACCTACAAATTTCAGCCAATGAATGCAATAGTATCTAGCATATTTTAATTTGAAGTCATATAATCAATTATGGAAAGTGCAATTTTACCTTTCTATAACTTAATTTTTATCTTAAGCCCCAATTCTGGCATAGGAAGACTAAAATCTCAGCCAATTGAGGTCAGTTCCATCCTATCTAACTCTCCCAACCTGTTTCCCAGGTTGTATGAAACTTTCGCATGTATGCTTGTGTTAGCACGACATGTAACCTTCTATCTGGTCTACAGTAGTCAGGTCTGTGTAGATTGCCTCTGCATACTCCTTATCCCAACTTCAAGGCCTGAAATATGGGTATGCTGGGCACTGTTAAATTCTTGCTATATTTTTTGCTACAACAGAAAACTTCTGACTGCTCTCATAAGACTTCTTGACATTTCATTCCTGCGGACCCAGATACTCCACACAACCATTCAACTCTGCTGCTAGGCTTGATGCTTCTCCAATCAGAGGCAAGAGCCTTCTGCTCATGGCTCCCCAGTCCCCAAGAGCAAAAGTCTCTTTCCCAGGGAAACACCAGCATTCATCTTTGCCTCCACTGTTGAATTTCTTTTCTTCCTACTGTGAATAAGGGGCACCTATTCTGAGTGGGGAGAATGAGTGAGGAGGGACTGGCTCTGTACAACCTTAATTTTTTTCCAAAAGCTCCATTAAATATGATGCAGAATTTCTGCTCTCATGTTTCAAGGCCTCCTTTTTGATGTAAATAACTCAAGCTGCAAGAAAACAAAATAACAAACAGGAAAGTGTTTTCTGTCAAAACTAACTACACCTGCTTTGCTCTGGCAGTGCACGTGGTAGGGAACTACTGCATAATGTTCGAATCGCATGAATTAAAGCAAATGAATAACATTTCAAACAGAACTAATACCCTAGTGCTTAATCATTTAACTAGAGTATTGTAAAAATTTCAGAATTGAACATATGTTAATTTAATGATAAATTCAATATTTTTTCTAAAATTTGGGGGAAAACCAAACTTTGGAGATCAGGTTCAGCTAATAATGAAGAGAAAACTCAGAGATTATCTAGAATATGATAGAATTTGAGCGGAATTCTAGTTAAAATAATGGAGTATTATTTGTCTTCACGTTAGTGGTTGTCTTAAAGAATGCTTATTTTGAATTTCAATAAGTGACAAATGAGTACAAGTATCACTGTAATGGTCAGAGGACAAGGGTACATCAGCCAAAAGCATTGAGTCTATTCAATCCCTGTTTTGTGTGTATAACTGGGTTTCTGAGAAAATTGAGAAAGTAAAGCAAGGAGAGGCCAGCAGGGTCACATAGTAGTTAGGGCTCTGAGCTCCCACGTGGCTGACTGCAGTTCAAGCACCATACACAGTGGCTTTGGACTCACATTGGACATGTATGTCTATGTATGTGTATGTGCCCAAATTCTCAAGAAGAGAATGGAGATGGGATGGAGGCATGGCCATCGCCCTGAAGGTTGATCATGTCTTCTGTCTCTCTCTGTCTCTCCAGTGAGCTCACACCCTCCATAGCAAAAATTTCTTTCAAAAAAAAAAAAAAAAAGAAATTAAAGCACAGAAATTGTTATAATTCTTGACATATATGTTTTAAGAATAAGATATTGCAAGCAAGAAAAATTAAACATATCAGAAGAAAAGATTGAACAATTCTTTCAAATCTCCCCACCCATGGAAAGTTTATGCTGCAAATACCCTCATATGTTTTTTTTTAATTTAATTTAATTTATTATCACAATTTTGCTTCTGTGAGAATACCTAGTTCAAGACCTGTAGCAGAAGGGCAGAAAGACACATTATGAACTGATATAAAGAGTTGACTGAAAGCCATATTAAAATCATTTGAATCAATTTTTGAGGGAAATTAAAGTTTCCTAAACATATAAGTGATACTGTAGGGTAATTCAGAATTACGTTATTGCTCTATTCATTCCTGGCCTACAACTTTCATATTTATGAAGCTGGAAGACACCTCTGGCTCCAAATCAAAAATGATTTCATAAAAGGGGGTTTGTGGAACAATACTGGTAGCCACAGAAGTAGATTGGCATAGGCAGTCAGAATTGTTTTCTCTTTACCCGAGCAGGAGCTAGGGCTAAACTATGCTACAGGGCTCAGAGGGGTCCTGGACAAGTAAGAAAAACAGCAAATGGCTGGAAAAAAATTAATGGACTAAATGCATCGTCTCGTTTCCATGTAATATTATACTGTGTTTGCATTAAATGTCATAATTTGTGTAGGTTTTTTTGCTATAATATAAAGTGTTTTTTAGAAACATACAGTAACAGAAATAACAGTTTGTTAAGTCAGTTTTTAGATTCTACAGATGGCCTCTATGACTTAAGAAATGTGCAACTTCAGACAGGTTACTTCCTATTCCTGAGCACTAAGTTTAGATCTTCTTTTGCAACTTGAGTAAGAGTGCCTACCTCATACAGTTTTAAAGCTTAAATGAAGGAAATGTAAAAGCTGCTTGGCACAATAAATGGTTTATTCTTAAATATTTAATAAATATTAGTCATTATCACAGATGTGCATCCCTTTCTCTCTTGGGTGAGCGGAGTAATGAGAGAAACTAGTAATTGGCTAGCTCTCTTAAAATGATAAAATATTTTCAATCTGCTTAGGATATATCACTCAACCATGTTTTCTAATGAAAATTTTTATAAAATGCAAAAACTTAATTTTGGTAATAAAACAAAATGTCAGGAGACAGACAAGGTAAATTTTAGCTATAACCAAAAAAAACTATAGATATTTTATTTAGAAAGAACTTCTTGAGATATATAAATATAGATATATATATATATGCCAGTAACTGCATTCTGACAACCTTCGGACATGGCATCTTTAAATGATCACAATAACGGGGGCAAAATTATTCCTGAGTTTGAGTGGCAGAATCTAATGATCAGAGAGTACAATAATGTTGTGATTTTCTGATTGGAGCCCTGGCAGAGGATCAGGATTTAAAAACCAGTACCTGGGGGCCAACAGATACCTGGGGACCAACAGGTAGTGGGATGGCTAAGGCGCTGAACTCCCACATGGCAGACTGTGATCTGAGTCCTGGACCTGGCAGCTGGCTCTCTCAATTTCTCTGTCTTGGCTTGTTTTCTCACTTTTCCTTTCTCTCTCTCTCTCTCTCTCTCTCTCTCTCTCTCTGTTCCTCTCTGTTCGAATTAAAATATATACATACATACATAAATGTTAAATAAAAAAATTCTTAAAAAAAAAAAAAAAACACATTAACGGGAACCAGCAGTGAGCGTAATGGCTATGTCTCTGGACTCCCACATAGTCGATCACGGTTTGCGTCTTGGACCCAGTGGCTTAAAACTCACACCAAGGAGAATGGAGGAGAAGGGATTGAGGCATGACCATCCCCTCTGGGGGGGGGGTGATTTCTCGCTTTCTGTCTCTATGTCTCTGTCTGTCTGGCGAGTGCACGCGCCCTATAGCGAAAACCTCAAAAAAAAAAAAATTAAAAAAATTGGAGGAAATACATCTGGGGTCAATGGGAACAGTCTCTATAGCCATTGAAGGTTTCCAAGTCTTCTGCATCCATTTTATCCAGGAATTTTAAAGTCATCCTACGAACCATCAGTGATAGAAGACATATTCCTACAAAAGCAGAATTACAAGTGCTAAAGTTCTTTCGCAAGTATTAAATTTCTTTTTTTAGAGTTATTTTATTTAATTTCATTTTTTATTTATGTATTTATTTTAATCTGACCAGAGAAGGAAAGAGCTAGAGAAAAGGAAAATGAGAAAGCAAGCTGCCAGGTCTGGGACTCAAATCATGGTTGGCCATGTAGGAGTCCAGTGCCCCTAATCATCATGTCACCTGCTGGCCCCGCAAGTATTATCATGGCCAAACTTGGGAAACTTAACCCTCTGCTTGATCCCAAGTAGTACTCTAATTTTAGGTTGTTGCTCTAGACCTTGATCATAGAGCAGATTAAATCTCTTTAAATATGAAATTTTTGTTCTTTCCTGTTCTCATAAAAAAAATTTACAGTAATTGTAAATTGGTCACTTAAAGTATTTGTGACACTATTAGTTATAAAACTCAATGGTATACTGCAGTTTTTGTTTCCCTATATACCTAACGACCAACAGGGATCTTTTTTATTTTGTTTTTGAGAGGTTTTCGCTATAGAGCATGTGCGCTCGCCAGACAGACAGAGACACAGAGACAGAAAGCGAGAAATCACCCCCCAGGGGGGATGGTCATGCCGCAATCCCTTCTCCTCCATTCTCCTCTCGGGATCTTGGGCACGCATGCACACACGCCTGGCGTGAGTTCTAAGCCACCGGGTCCGGGACGCGAACCACGGTCAACTACGTGGGAGTCCAGCGACATAGCCATTACGCTAACTGCTGGTTCCCCAGGAATCATTTTTTGATACAACGAGACCTCTGAGAAAAGTCTAACCTAGCAATCAATTTTTCAGGACTCAATTCAAGCTATAAATGAAATCAAATTGCTGTCGCCCACAAACTAGGTAAATAATAATCAATTTTTATTAATTTCATTAATTTTTAAATCGTTGAAGGTGTCTACTGTTCTGAGTTTTATTTGAATGTGAATATGTAAAGATGAATAAATATAAAATAGGTAAATAGATTAATAGTTGAATAAACAAATAAGTGTCTGAAACTGATGATACACAACCAAGTCTTCCATAGGTTTATAAACATAGCCATTTAAATTTGCTGAAGCCAAAACTTGGTGTTCAAAGTTGATGGTGGAGATGCAAATTGCTTGTCAAAAGAGCTATTTATATTGGTTAAGCTGCTTCTTACATGTAAAGTAATAGGAAAAGGGAGGGAAAAGAAAAAAACGCTTTCTCAGGCTTCTCATGACTTTTCTTTTAATCTATTCTGTGCAAAAATATGGCTTACAGTTTATTGCTGAAATGTAGGAACCTGAAGATTTCCAAACCACAGTTTTTAAATTTAACAAGTATTTCAATTACTTGCAGAATAATCACTTGCGGAACTTAGCATGTACTATTAACAGTGATGTCCCTTCTACACATGCACAGAAATTATCCCAAAAGCTGTGGATTCCAAAATGCTCAACTAAAACCATATCATAGCAATTCATTGTTTTTTAATCATAAATAGATCAAACAGTAACCTGCATCATTTTTCTTCCATGAGGTAAGAAGCTACAATAATCATCTCTTCATAATAATGTCTATTTTACAGAAACTTTTTTTTTTTGGGGGGGAGAGGTTTTTGCTATAGGGCGCGTGCGCTCGCCAGACAGACCGAGAGAGACAGAGAGACAGAAAGCGAGAAATCACCCCCCAGGGGGGATGGCCATGCCACAATCCCTTCTCCTCCTTTCTCCTTTTGGGATCTTGGGCGCGCACGCACACGCGTCTCGCGTGAGTTTAAGCCACCGGGTCTGGGACTCAAACTGCGGTCGACTACGTGGGAGTCCAGCGACATAGCCATTACGCTAACTGCTGGTCCCCAGAAACTTTTTTTTTAAAAAGGCAATGAGACATGAAAAATCCATGTTTGCATCGAATGCTTGAAGCTCCCATCTGGAAGATTTTTTTCCTATATGTTACCAAATATATGATATAATATTTAAGAATCTTGAGAAGGTTATTTCTTCGCTTTTTACTTGAAGCTTCCTTTTTCCAAATAACAAATGCATTTTCTGGCATAGGTAAAACTTAATCATCCAGCTTACTGAAGGAACATCTTTGTCTAATATAGTTTTTAATCTAAACTTCTGCACCTTTATAGTGATCATCTTTCTTCACTCATTTCCTTGTCTAAAGGAAGATTATGTTGGATACAAATAAATTTTCTATTGGATCGATGTCCTATAGCATCATGATTTTTCTATATTACAGATGGAGGGTATTAATGATATAAAGGAATTTGGAATAATTATGTATAGGCCTAAAAAAGATCCCTAAAAATTCATATTTTTAACTATTGAAATCCTTATTGGAAGTTTTCTGCAGGTTTTCTTATTTTTTTCTTCTGAAGAAAAATATAGAAAACAATCCAATTCAGTGGATGTCAGTGAGCTGTGTTCTGTATGTTTATAAAATGTAAAAGAAATATTTCATGGGGAGACTAGAGAACAGTATAAAGGGGTATATATTGAATTAAATTCTTATCTCATTCTGAATTTTTGGATTACAAAAGAATAGATCATACCACATCATGAAAGTCATACTAATCAAATGATCTTAAAAAATATTGGTTTTTCTCTTCTTGTTTAATTTCTTGTTTGCTAAGGACCAACTTACTTCTAGGTGATCACTTTACTAAAAATAAATAAAATAAAAAGTAATAATTCCAGAATAATAAGATTTGTCTGTGGCAAATTTGTTCAACAGCTCACACTCATGAAGCTGCCTCTGTTCCTTTATGCCAAAGAGTCTATCCTAATATTGACTTCTAAATTCCATAGAAAATTAATTAATACATGTATAAATGGTTGTCTAAACATATTGGAGGATTTCAAAAGATGGACATTTAACAGAATTATGTATATTTGTAGTTAAAAAATACTTGTCAAATCAGCTATTGAATTCTCATGTTAGAACTCTATGGTTTTGTTTTTCTTAGAGTACTTCTCTTATTTTCTGTAGGAAAATAGATTTATCCCTAAGCAGCATGAGGAAAAGATGATAATAGATGATTGTTCTTAATTTGGGTTCTTTGGTTAACCTTTGTAATACTGGATATTCCAACCTTCATTCATAGCTTTAAAAATGGGTTACCTATATATTTGTTCATCTGTTTATTTTGCTGAAATTGTATACAATTACTTTTTAAAGAAACCTTAATAGGCATAAACAATGTTACATAGATACTTTGATCTCAAATGCTACAGGAAAATTGAGTGTCAAAGCCTTCCACCACCATCCAGATTTCTTCAGTTGAAATGAGTCATTAACGTAGAATCAGGAAAATTCAATCATAATCTTCAGACATCTTGACTTTCTTTAAAAAAAAAAAAAATACCTCCACTTCAATCTCCCTGCCAAGAAAAAACTCAGCATGGAAAAAAATTCAATTAGATATAATTAACTTAGGAGACTTCAATTATTTCCTTTTGCTCATTGATTTTTAGTATTCTTGAATAACTAGCATGACAGTAAACCAAAAATGTGTGCAATGCTGTATGCCACAGTTGTTTCTCAGGCTTGAGAATGAAACTCTTAAGTTGTTTTGACTGGGCAACTAATAGCAATTTATATAGTTCTGTACAAATTTAGAGACATGAGATGCAAAGCCATGATGGTATTTCAGCATGTTCTTCTTGTCAGAACCATTTAAATCATCATCTTACACAAGTCCATATTGAAACTCAACTTTAAGTGTTTTATTTTTATGTACATTTTATCTTGTCCAGAAATAAAATATCTAAATACAGACAGACTGTAATGTTCTATATGTATAGCTTTCAATAATACTTGAGCTGAGTAAATGCTTTGTACATTAAGTTCATCTTTTTAATGGAGTTCACAGCTACATTGATAAAATGGATTCCTCATATCCTTTTTCTTGTTTAACCAATAACAAGCAGAGAGACAAGTACAATTTAATATTAATAAGCAGCTCAAATAACACTTGGTTAAACTATGTACAATACAAACCATTCATACAAATGAAGACTAGGATATTGGATTTGTTACAATATGTGTAGTAAAGATAAGACAGACACTTATAACTTACATGGTGTCTGCCAGGCATTTCCCTTCTTACATAATGATCAGAACTGTTTTAAGCGGTCTTAGCTGGTCTGACTTCACTAAAGTCCAATGACTGGTGATGAAAGTTATAATCCCAATATCAACCCACATGTAAATTCCAAATGTTTGCTCATCTTTACCGAGAATAGGCTCCCTCCATAGAAAAAGAAAAAAAAAGCCATCTTGTATCCCCTTGAATGTGCCTACTGTATGCTGGAAAAAAGTTACTACACTTTGTTGTGTTCATAAAATAAAGAATACTGAGCTCTAAAGACACATTTTTTTTTTCCATTTTAACAAGCATATACTCCTACAGTAGTATTTACCAGTACAGCTACTCCAAGCAGTAAAAATGCATGAATGGGGATTATTGATTAGCACGTACTCAGGACTTTAAAGAGATTTCCGTAACAGCAAGTGTTAGAAACATTCTCTGTCTAGTTAATGCTTTCGTTTCATGATAGTTTATCCTGAACCATGATGTGCCGGATAATGAAAGCCCTCTCCACAGGAATCATGATAGATGCAAGCTGAAATGTACATGAGTGTGTGTTCGTGTACCTCTATATGTGAGAGCATGTCTTCAAAATGTGACTTTAAAATCTGTGGTGATTTACAACTATACTGAGAGATGAAGCTGACTGGGCAGAAATTACATCGGATTGTTTTCCACTAGTGTATTTGCAGCCAGTTGACGAGAGTAGCAGTGTAGACACATTCCAGGCAACAGATGTGACCATCTTCTTTGAGGTAACAGCCCTGTCATATGACCTTTGATTCCTCAGACTTCAGTCTCACCCCCTTGTCCATCCTCATCCTGAGGGGAAGTATGGTGTGTCACTGTGGTAGTTGTAGTCAGGGCACACTTTCTGTACTAGTTTATAATCTGTACTATAAAAGGAAATGTAAATACAGATCACCTTAAAGGGCTTGGAGCAGAGCCAGGATACATGACTTTGGGTCTGCTCCTGGTAACAGGTTTTTGAAGGGTCATAGTTGCAGAGTGTGTTCTTGGTAGCCTTGTCAACCTTTTCATATTCAATACGACAGTTAAAGGACTTGGAATCTTTGGCATCAATCACGGTTTGTTGTGCCAAGTCGAATTCCACGATTTTCGTTGGGGGCACCAAACTGACTGATACATTCCCTTGACCAGTGGAATTATGCCTGAAGTAAACGCTAAATGTCCCATTGCCGTGATCTACAATTTTCCCAGTTATCAACAGGTTTAGCTTCACTGTTTTGATGTTGGAATGAAAATCACCCCATCCAAACATTTTCTTAAACTTGCCCGTCTTAACAATGGGCCTTCTCTTAGCCCTGGGCCGAGGCTCTTGAAGATCTGTGGAGTTCCTCAGCCAGTCCCAGAGATCTTGCTCAGAATAAGGTTCTGGGGTGTCATATCGCAGGTCCAAATCTGTGTCATTTTCTTTGCCACGAAAAGTCTGTGACAGGAGTCGGCTGATAGATAAGTCTTTGCTGCTTTCTGTCCATATATGCTTTAATGTGGATTTGCTGCTTCCTGATTTCAGAAGTTCTGACTTCCCACCGTTTGTTAAATTGGCACATGTGACCTGAAAACAGAACAGAAAATGGACGTTTACATCTCTGCATCTAAGAACACTCAACACACAGATCAAGTCCTTTCGCAGAGGTTCGGAATTAAATGATGACTTGAAAAACAACAACAAAAGTCCCTTTAGCATCTGGCTAGTATTTACTGAGATGTGATCAAATACCACTTCTTTTTTTATATAATGACCGGAAAAGGTAGGTGGAGGTGGCTATGAACCACTAAACTCGACCTTAAGATATAAAAACACTAACAGAAGAAAAGTTCATCTAGCACAAATACACCAAGCTGTATTCAAATGTAAACCAAAGTAATTATTTCTTAGCACCAAAATCCAAATGCTTTTGAAATAAAATTTTATGAATCATTATTTTCTTTGTCTACTTGAAAATTACCCTAAGTTTTAAAACTGTATGACTTTCAAAAATATGTCAACTGACACCCATGCCATGGTCATAATAGAAAAGTTAATTTTGCAAAGGACTCTAGTATATTTTCACAATTTAAGACAAAATAATGCTGATTTATTTATTATCACTGATTTTAAGCAAGGACATATAAGAATTGTGCCCTTGACCAAGTTATCTAACCTCCCTCTGCTTCAGTTTCCCCTATCTGTAAAATAAAGGTCATAATGGTGTCTACTTCACAGGGTTGTTGTGAAGATCCAATGAGACCTTTGGAGCAGTGACTAGTCTAAGGGAATGATTCAATACATTTAACCATTTTTATCAATCCCCAACTGAAGTTGGAAGACAATTAGAGAAAGAAGACCACCATACAGTACATACAGAGGTCTGGCCCATCCTGGAGCATACTGCCAAGTATTCAAGACCTGGACGAGAAAGATTCCCAAAAAACAAGGATGCAAAGACTCGGTAATCTATACAAGAACAAAGTCTCTTACGTCCTGCTCTGATTCCCAAGGCAATAAAATTGGCTTCATAGAAAGATGTAGAGGTCCATCATGTGCAGATGTTAATGAAGCAGAGACACACACTACCAATGAAGAACCAGATCCTAGGGATGGAATGAGACCCAGAAAGAAGGGACGGATATAGTAGGGGCAGGGTCACATCTTAAGGGAAGCACAGACTAGTCTCATGCACACAGCGACTCTTTGAACTTGTTAAATATATCATGTAGCTAAAATGAAGAAATACCTTGATAAAGAGTCAGTAATGCTTAACAGATGGGCTCCTACTCATCTTGGGGAAAATATGGGCAATTGAGAGAAGGTTGTCCTTGCTGGCAACTTTCTTTTTATTCTAAGTACTTTCCCTTCACTTCTGCTCAATCTTTGCATTGTTCTCTCTCTCTTCCACTCAAACTGTTTCTTCTTTATCAGTCATCTTCATGCCAAAATAATATTCCAGAATTGGATCACATTAAAACAGCATAAATATCGGGTTGCCCAGAAAGCCAGGATGTATTTTTCTATGCAAAAATGTAACAAGGATGCAAAGACTCGGTAATCTATACAAGAACAAAGTCTCTTACGTCCTGCTCTGATTCCCAAGGCAATAAAATTGGCTTCATAGAAAGATGTAGAGGTCCATCATGTGCAGATGTTAATGAAGCAGAGACACACACTACCAATGAAGAACCAGATCCTAGGGATGGAATGAGACCCAGAAAGAAGGGACGGATATAGTAGGGGCAGGGTCACATCTTAAGGGAAGCACAGACTAGTCTCATGCACACAGCGACTCTTTGAACTTGTTAAATATATCATGTAGCTAAAATGAAGAAATACCTTGATAAAGAGTCAGTAATGCTTAACAGATGGGCTCCTACTCATCTTGGGGAAAATATGGGCAATTGAGAGAAGGTTGTCCTTGCTGGCAACTTTCTTTTTATTCTAAGTACTTTCCCTTCACTTCTGCTCAATCTTTGCATTGTTCTCTCTCTCTTCCACTCAAACTGTTTCTTCTTTATCAGTCATCTTCATGCCAAAATAATATTCCAGAATTGGATCACATTAAAACAGCATAAATATCGGGTTGCCCAGAAAGCCAGGATGTATTTTTCTATGCAAAAATGTGTCATGACTTTTCTAATGACCCAATAATAAAAACGAATTGATTGCTTTAGCAATTTTTTTTAAAAGAACTAAATATTAAGCCCAAAGGGGCTAAAGTTGAAAGGGAAGTATTATTTGGAGGAGGAAGATTATGCATTCAAATGTCTAAGTTTTCTTAATAGCAAAAAATGAAATGTTCACCCTATCCTTTCTAACTGACAGTAAAGCCAGTTCATGATGGAGCATTTTTTACTCTTGTATCAAAACTGTAATCTTTAGTAGTTTTGTAGTTATACTAATTTGTTATCATCGCAAACCTAAAATCAAACAAACAAACAAACAAACTGAATTTCTCCCACTAATTCCCTGAACAAAGTACATTTCAAAATATGTTCTTTTTCTCTGACACAGGGAGCTATAATATAAAATTTCAAATTAATATTAACTGCATGTGGTCATAGCACATGCCTATAGTCCCTCTGACTTGAGAGGGTGAGACAAGAGGATTTCAAGTTCAAAGACAGGCCAGAGTATTCAGTCAAAGACCATCTCCCACCCTCTATTTAACAATAACAAGAAGAAATAACCACCCAACTTGTATAGGTAAGAGTAGTACATATCTCTGGTTTTTTGGAGGGTTTGTTTGTATGTGTGTGTATATTTATTTTAATCAAATCTAATTGATTGACAAAATAGCAAATCTGTACTTGCCAAATTCTATAAACATTGTACTTATCACAGTTCCTATATTTATTCTTTAGTATAAACAAAATAAATACATATATTCTTTTCTGATTTTTGCCTGGAATTACATAATAGGTAGCTTCCTATTGTTTAGTTGGCAAGAAGAATAAATACAGGCTCACATTTGGTACTGGCTTAACGCTTGTATCTTAGCTTCAAGACAGGGCTGTAATGAGATGCTTCCATGATGCGCTGGCTAATGAACCGGTAATGAAATTGACCCAAAAAGGGGGGTGGGGAGGGGACTTAAAGTGCAATTTGCAAGTAGCATATGGAAAGTGAAAGAAAAAATGTGGAAATGGGAATATAATTTCAAGGAGGAAGCCTCCATCTACTCAAAAAAAAAAAATATGCTGACTCTGATAGGCAAGCAAACCTCTGATTTTCAGGTAGACTGGAAATCGTTCCATTCTAAATCATACTCTCCACAGTTGTAGCGACTGTAGTGATTTTTGACTATGTGCTCTGAAGGCCCACTGCCAGGATCCCAGCCCATGTTCTGAACTCTAACAGCTGTGTGATGTGGGTGTATTAATTAACTTGTTTAAGCTTCTGTTTTTTCTCTACTAGAGACTAAGAGAAAAACACCCATCTCTCTCACAGGGCTGTTGTGAGGAGAAAATAGGACACTTTATTAAAGTACCAAGGACAGTACCTGGAACACAATGAGGGTTTAACATTAGCATCACCAGCTGTTACCATCAATAGATATTTTTACCACTGAACCTCAGTAGGTAACATCTTTTTAAAATTTTATTTAATTTTATACATTCAGTCGCTGTAAATCACTACGGCTTGTACAGTGAATTTATCCAACATGAATACACTCCAGTTCAGCTGAAGATACTATACACAATATTATCAACAGATAATTATCCATTTCTGTCTCCCATCAATGTCTTGCTTCTCCATTTTTCTCCTTGATTCCTTCCCTCACACTTTCTCCTTTATCCCATTCTCTTCCCACACTGTCTCCAGTATCCATAACCATTTTCCATGATTCTAATATTTTATTTCAGTGAGTAAGTTGCAATGGTATCTGAAAGCAGAAAGCAACTTTGTAAGAAAATCTCCCATAAACATAAAGCAAACCATTAAAAAGGAAAGCATACTGAGAGCTGGGATGGGTGGGGGAGGAAGAAGAGTACACTGACATAAAGTTTCATTTAAGCAAGATGAAATAAATTCTGGTGATCTGCCATACAACGTAATAGTGTACCTATAGCCAACGGTACTGTACTGTACACTTAAATATTTGTTAGGATGTTCCAACAGTACTGTACTGTACACTTAAATATTTGTTAGGATATTAAGTTCTATGTTAAGCATCCTCATCACAGTAACATCTTTTTTTCAAAATTTACTTTAAGAAAATAATGAATATATATTCAACTCTAAATAATAAAATGTGTGCTGAAATTTTTTTTTAAAAAAAGCAAACAAACATATATTTTGTAAAGTACTGCTGTAACAATCTAAAAATATGGTAGGTTGAACAGATAGTAAAACTCCGGGTAACAAAGAATGAGCGTGAGATTAGCTACTAAACAGCTCAGCTATCAAATACAATTCATTTATTTAATCATGCGATATGAAAGGCTCTGAGTGGTAGTGATACTCAAAAACTCTCTCTCTGGAATATCTCAGTTTAGGTATAGAACCAAAGCAAGTTTCAACTGTAATTATTCTAAACTGTCTTGAATATTTTTATTCTTTCTTTCCTTTCTTTCACTTAGGCTAGGAGAAGAGTAAGGAAATGACAAAAAGAAAGTATCAGTCATGAAAAATCAGGAAGGGAAAGTCCTCAGATGTGTTTAATATTAGCAACCCCAATTTAGTTTGTTTTATTAATTCAATAACTACATAGAGAGACTCTATGAATATTGAAATAAATAAAGATGTACAGAGGTAAGTTGTGCATGGTCCTTGCTCTCAAGAAGTTCATAGTATAATGGGGGAATCAAGTAAGCAAATCCCAGTGAGATGTGACCAATGGTATGTGTAAAATTCCAGGAGTCCTAGTCAAAGTTGAAAGGTGGAGAAGGCATAAGAGAAGTGATATTCTTTAGATCTGGGAAGTGAAAGAGGCCTGGGACTGGCCAGTAGATGATGTAATGGTTACGTCACTGGACTCCCACAGGGCTGGCCATTGTTTCAGTCCCAGCCCAGGGACCTGAAACTCAAGACTGGCCACATGTGTATGTATGCTTGAAATCCAAAGAGGAGATTAGAGGAGAAGGGATTGCATCATGGCTATCCCTCCTAGGGGTGTGATTTGTTGCTTACCATCTCTCTGTCTCTCTGGTGAGCATACACGCCTCATAGCAAAAATCTCCCAAAAGAAGAAGGAGGAGGAGGAGGAGGAGGAGGAGGAGGAGTTTGGGAGTTCATCAGAGAATAAGCTAGGGTTGCTCTTCTCAGGGTAAGGTATCTGCTTATTATTGTTTCATATATCTCACTCCCTTTTCTCTTGTATTGGCTTTCCATGGGAGTCGGGGGGGGGCGGGTAATAGCTTTACATGATTCTCTTAGAAAGAGTTCATGTGGGATATGAACAATATGACTTGTCTATTATTTAAAATGGCTCAAGGAACAGCAGATGATATAATGGACTCTCACTGGACTCTCACATGGCTGACTACATTTCTAGTCTTGGAACCAGCAGCTTGAAAATCATGCTGGGCACATGTGTATGTGTGCCCAAGATCCTGGGAGGAGAATTAGAGGAAAAGGGACTGCAGTGTGACCATACCCCCGAGGGGATGATTTCTTACTTTCTCTCTCACTCACTGTTTCTTACTTTCTCTCTCACTGACTCTGTCTCCTTATCTCTCTCCTTATCTCTCTCCTCAGCGAGTACATGTGCCCCAAGGCAGAAACCTCTTTTAAAAACGTCTTTATTGACTGTAAACTTAAATTAGGTATAATAGTCATTAATCCTCTCATTAATTTTGTTTATCTCAGGCGTGCTGAAATCTCACAAGGTAGGTTACCTGTACCCATGCTTTCTCTAGTCTGTTTCTTAACTAGTTAGAGGAAAGCAGACCAATAATTCTAGATGTGTTGGGCTTGTTTCCATGAAGTTCCCCAAGAGGACTATAAACTCTCTGAAGGATGTTCCTTCTATATTATACTATTATATGCCTCAGTGAAGGGGGTGCTGAAGGGGGTGCCTAGCATAGGGTAAGCACTCCGTAAATTACTTTCATGGTTTATATTCTTCCCTACCTCTATGTCAGTAGTAAAAGATCACTGATTGTTTAGTCACAGTAAAAATCTTGGGAGACACATGACCCTCAGAGATTTCTCTCTTACATGTTTATAGTCTGTGATTCACTCACATCTGAAGTGCCCACATTATATATGACGAGCCAGAGGAAACAAGTTAGTGCTTTAATACATCAAATACTTTGTTCCCCTTCAGTCAAAACTATAGTATCATCTCACATTTGTTAAGGTGGCTGATGTCAAATATTCAAAAGATAGGGACAATGATGGGCATGAGTTAGGCATGTATTTGCTTTAGTGGATACTGCCAAACACTTTGTAGAGGGTTTCCAACAGAATTTGAGAGTTTTGAATGATGAGTATTGTCATCAATAATTACATTTGTTTTTGTTTGTTTGTTTTTTGTTTCATGTAGTCATTCTGATGGGTGTATTTTGTGCTTATAGTTTATGTTTACATTTAGACCTTTATAATTAGGTTGGATTGCGTTGATCAATTTGAGTAGACATATCATCTTAACAACACTGGTTTTTCTGATTAAAGAGCAGAGATGTTTCACTATTAGATCTTTAATTTCTCACTGTAATGGTTTGTGCTTTTTCAGTCTATACTTTTATAACTTTTTTCTTAGAGAGTTATACTTAAGGACATTACTGTATATGATAGTTTTTACTATCTTAACTTTGAAATATTGGTTGTTACTATATAGGAAGAGTTGTATTTTCTATATTATTCTTAAATCTTATCTCTTCTCTAAACCCACTTACTTTTTCTAGTAGTTTTTTGTATATTTTGTAGGATTATATATATATATATATAGATAGATAGATAGATAGATATATACACACACACACACACATATGTATATACATATATATATGTGTGTGTGTGTGTGTATATATATATATAAAATCACGACAGTCCTGAATAATGGTAGTTCTATTTCTGATCTCCAGGTTCTTTCTTTTTCTTGCCTTATTATACTAGCTAAAATTGCAACCTGAATGGAACAGGTAAAAACACATGTCCTACCTATGTCCCTATATCCCTGCTCCTGGGGAAAAAGTAGTCATTCACCATTAAGTACAATAAGAGGTTTTCTTAGATTCACTTCATGGTTTAAAAACTATCCTTCTATTTCTAATTTTCTGAGTTTTAACAGAAATAGAAATTACAGATGTTAATTTTGTGTTTGTATGTGCATCTATTGACAGGATCCTATGTTTATTTATTCCATTAGTATTAAAAATTATATTGATTTTTTAAGAGAGATTTTTGCTATAGCATACAACTACTGAATTAGAATATCGCTTCAGGTGGCTAGCAGGTGGTGTAGTGATTAAGGCACTGGATTCCCACATGGCCTACTGTGATTAAATTCCCAGACCCAGAGACTGGAAATTTGCAGGGCGTGTGTGCATGCATGCCCAAAGAAGTCCTGAGAGGAGAATGGAGAAGAAGGGATTGTGGTGTGGACATCCCCTCAGGAGGTGATTTCTCGCTTTCTGTCTCTCTGTCTGTCTTTCTGGTGAGCCCATGCACCCTATAGCAAAAATATCTCTCTCTAATATATATGTTGCTTTGGAGTTTGTTCTCCAATACTTCATGGTTAATGAATTAGAACTCCCACAAGTTTGTAGAACCATAATAATTATCTTTATTTTTGGATTCCTTTTTCTGGTGGTAGCATTGTGAAAATTATCTTGAAAAGGTTCTTGGTTCTTTAACTCTAGAGGAAAACACCTGTTTTTGGAAGAATCATGAACTATTGTTTCTGTGACTGAAAAAAGGACTTCTTTGTCCAATAAAGATGCCCCCTCTATCATGTTCATTTTATAAATAGACACATATGCACATAGTTTTGACATATGGACACATTAATATTCATGAGAAATTAATATTTATGAAAAATTATGTATTATTTAGTCTACATGGTGCCACTTAGCCACTCTCTCAAAGCATAATTACAGATTACTCAGGTTTGCATTGCAAAATTAGCTTTTCTTGTTAATAGAAGATGTAAGGCATTCCATTAACAGAAGATAACCCAACATAAAAGCTAATATTTTATATTATTTCCTTTTAAAATTTATAGAGACTATCTCATGTGAGGGTCCCTGGCTACATGCTTATAATAATAAACAAAGTGTTTAAAATAACATATTAAAAGACTGTTTCCTCACTGAAACAGAACCACTTCAGTATCATTTTTCCATTATCCATAAAATTATTAAATTTGTCAGCAAATCCAGATGTCTTTAAGAAAAAGAGAAATATTGGAACCAATAGATGGAATAATGGCTATGTCGCTGAACCCCACATAATCAACTATGGTTCGAGTCCTGAGCCCAGCAGCTGAAAACTCATGCTGTAATCCCTTCTCCTCTTGTGA
Source organism: Tupaia belangeri chinensis (assembly GCF_000334495.1). NCBI lineage: Eukaryota > Metazoa > Chordata > Mammalia > Scandentia > Tupaiidae > Tupaia > Tupaia belangeri. The sequence goes on along the minus strand of NW_006204001.1, from coordinate 430,086 downwards.
TTTGAGTCACACATGCACATGCATCCTGGAGGGTGATTTCTCACTTTCTCTGTTTATCTGTCTGTCTCGCTGGTGAGTGCATGTGCCCTATAGCAAAAATTTTTCTAGGAAAAAGATAAGTAAATAAATAAATATGAAAACATATAATAGTCCAACTTGTCCAAAAGAAATGTAAATTCCAAGACCAGCAGATGGTGTAGCAGTTACATCACTGAACTCCCACATGGGCAACTACAGTTCAAGTCCCAGACCTGGTGGCTTGAAACTCACTTAGGTTCATGTGTGTGCAGGAGGAGAATGAAGGAGAAGGGATTGAAGCATGATATCCACCACGTCTCACTTTCCCTTTCACTATCTCTGTATCTCTCTCTTTCCAGTAAACACACATGCCCTTAGGCAAAACCCTCTACCAGAAAAACTGCCAAAAATCTAAATTCCAGAGAAAATAATGACTTTGACATTTTTGTATACTGTGTACCTACATGATACCTTCTGATTATCCAGAAAAATTTGGTCTAGAAAAATTTGAATAGACAGAGAAATAAATTATTATGTAAATGAAGTGATGGGGGGAATTACAGAAGAATATCACCCTGAGCCATTTAGATCTTTGATTGTTAAAAAAAAAATTAAGGATTTTATCATACTACAATGTTTGGACACTGTCCAGAGCTTCCCAGATTCAGACAATAAATCAATCAACCCAGAAACATGAAAGGGGAAAAGATCCTGGAAATACGGTTCCTCCACACTCTAGTGAAAGTCTTGTAGACTGGGAATCTTCAAAGCCCTGAAGTGGAACAAACCCAATGCTCTGTTGTGACATTTTCTAAGAAAAGATAATGAACTAAGAGAATGAACTTCACCCTTTCAGGACAGTCTGGCGATGCTTGAGTTTAGGTTATATAAAAACAAAACAAAACAAAAAACAAACAAAACAACAACAAAAAACCCCAACCTTTTAACATTAAATACATATTTTTGGATCATGTATTGGCCAGAGCAGGAAGTGGTAAAAGCAAGTCCAACCAAGAGCACCAGACTCCAACAAGGGCTCTTAAATGCTTAGCTCAAGGAAAATAAAGCTTATGAGCTGAGGGAACTTCCAGCACTACTGTGTCTACAAGAAAACTATTTGCTTGAAAACTCTTTAAAAAAATTTTTTTTTGTCTCAATCCCTTCTCATAATAAAATTCATTCTTTGACTTCCTCTTTCTTCCTTGTTAGGTTCCTTACACAAGGTAACTATACTCAACTCTCCACAGATTTCTTACCCAGCTGCTACCAATGCGGGTTCAAATGCAACTACTATCTGGGAATCAAACTAGATTAAACTTCAACACTGTACCATTTTTCTCCCCCATTGCCAGTGTCCTGAAGCACTGTATGTGGAATATCATACTTAAGAGCCAGAAACTGAGGTAAACACATGCTTAGGTGGAGAGATCTTCTAAACAACCAAAAAGACAGCCTCTGGATTTAAGTTCTGCAGTTTTAAGAAAAGTTCATCACCAACTGAGTGGTGAGCCTTTAGAGACTAAAAAACAAACAAAAACACTCAGCCCTTTTTGTCACCAAGATAATTGAGAAAACAGCTTCACTAAATTAGGGAAGACTACTCACCCAAATGTTATAAGAGTGTAAAAAATATGGGACAAACATGACTCAGGATGCTGCAAGAGAAGTCACTCTAGAGATGTTGAATGAAAACTTGTGTGTAGTCAGAGCTCAGAGATTCCTTTGACCTTCCTATATTGTACCTTACAATAGCTTGCTCAGTATTGGTAGTGTCCTCCTTGAATTCTTTGAATAGAAAGTGTTATAGAAAACTCAAAGAAGGACAGATTGGTAGGAAGGACTTTCCTTCCCTGGTGTGTCCCTCCCTACTCACAATTCTGTGAGGTAGTTTATCCTTTCAAAAGATCCGGGTAATATTCTAGCCGCCACTAGAGGGCACAGTTAGGACATATGACCATTCTCTATTCATGGTACCGAAAGTCGGACAGAATTGTGTTTCTAAGGGTAACAGGGCTCTTAGAAGAAAAAGATCCATGAGCCTTTGCAGTAACTACTAGCTGATGAAGCACAGGGAACCACCTCTGTAGTGAGCTTTTGAGACCAATAAGAAGCTCTTGTTGCTCAAGGAACTACAACTAGAAGCTTTTGCCAACTAAAGAAGCTTTGTGAGCCCAGGATTCATGATGGAGGAAATGATTAGTTGGCTGGTTGACTGATTGACTTGAAAAGTAGTCTATGTCAATGCAATATTTATCTATGTCTCCAGCCTCACCTTGGCTACTCTTCTCCTTGGCCTCAAGATTCTGGTAACCTCAGAGTTTTTCATGTGCTCTCTTTATTTCAAGTTCAAGACTTTGCCTACACAGCCTCTTACTTTTACCCACTCTTATCTGCTCCAGCTTAAACTTCATTTGCACAGCTTAAACTTCAGCTCAGCTTAAACTTTATTTGCACAGGAATCCACTCATAGCACCTTGTACTGTTCCTTCACAAATGTAATACATGTGTACATGTATATAATTTATGTATACATGTGTAGAAATAGAAGTGTTTGTGTGTGTGTGTGTGTGTGTGTGTGTGTGTACACACATTCTTTACCTCAACCGTCAGCTTCATAGGAGAGCCTTCTAATGTCTTGCTCACTATTTTCTTTATTACCATGTACAATTCCAGGTACCAAGGAGATGCTTGACACATATCAGCTAGATGAATAAATGCATGTTGGAGTGGAGTGCCTACTCACACATATCACTTTTCAGATGAGCTTGCCCCATAAGCAGATAAACAGCTTTCTTTCTGGCATAGATAAATGTGTTTATGTTGTAATCCTTCATGCAGGCTTTGTGTAATTCTGTAAACATACAGAGAAATGCAAGAGAAAAGGTGATACTTTTCTAGGAAAATACAAGAGGCTACTACAGATAATTATAACCAATCAGGACTGTTATATCGAAAATTCCCAAATAAATCTAAGCTGAGGAAAAAGTGGATAGATGACAGCTAAAATGCCTAATGAATAAAAACTTGTGTTTTGGGAGTTAGATAAATGTCAGAAAAGTTTAATGAAACAATGAGTATAGATCTCTTGGATGGCAAGAAAACATCATGCTCTGAGTTTTCTTCTTTGAATTTCCAGAAATTTGATCCTAACATTGTAATGAAACAAATACTAATGGTATCCCCCCAAAAAACAAAGACTCTTTCAACAAGAACCTGTCTGACTTTTTGGGCACATTTTCTCACATTTCTCAAGTGTCTGTATGGAAAAATAATAATTGCTTTGAAACAGACAGACATGTGTTAGGCTATTGCTTGCTATAAATGTCCATTTGTTTAGTAAATGCAGTGCTATTTCTAACATCTGAAGTAATACAACCAATTTTATAGGTATGTTTGCAAAGGCTTAAAAATGGGCTGTAATAGTGTCCTTTAACCGCACAAATTAAAATGATATTAAAAATATGGGTCTTGGAAGCATTTTGGGCTTTACTCTAGAGCTGATAAAGTATAAGTAAGCACTCTTTGAATGTGAAATTTTTGTCTTGTGCCTGCGTCATGAAAATTCAGAACTGTTAAGAGAAAACAAAACATGGAATGGGACTTTGAAAGTATTTTACAACTAGGGAAGTTGAGTCTCAGACAGCTAAAATTACTCACATGAGGCTATTGAGATGGCTAGAGACAGACAAAATTGTGGTGAAGGTTTCTTAGCATCCAATCCACTTCTCCTATATTTCAAAGTTTTCCTTTATTGAGAGTCAGCACTTAATGTCTTCTTCGGAGTTTACTAAATCTCTGGAAATTAGCATGTCAGTTCAAAAGAAAGAACAGGCAAGCCAACTGGTGGCTTGGTGGTTAAGGTGGCTGCATCCGACATGGCCGACTACACATTTCATGTCCTGTACCACACAGCTTGAAAAACATGCTGGGCATATGTGCATGCATGCCAAAAATCTCGAAGGAGAAAAAAGAGGAGAAAGGAATATGTTGTGGCCCTCCAGCATGGAGGAAGCCCTCTCTCTCTCTCTCTCTCTCTCTCTCTCTCTCTCTCTCATCTCTGATGAGTGTATGTGTCCTCTGGCAAAAAGAGAAGGTGGAGGAGAAGGAGAAGAACTGGCTCATTTTTGTTAAAGAGTCTCTTAATTTTGTGAAAGGAAGGGATAGTCAAAATTTGGGATCATTTTCCAACCCTAAAACACAGAGGTACTAATACAATTCAATGCAATTACAGCTCAGAGACCCCTGGGTTGACTGGATACAAACTTGTGCTTAGACCTCACACTTAAATCTGAACAGTGACTACTATAGGCAAGGAACAAATGAAATGAGACACAATTATCTCTGTTGTTCATTAAGCAAATGATAATATAGAGAGAGTTACTCTACAGGCTATGAAAGAGAAAGTGTTGTAGATTTGTTTCCAAAAATTTCTTTGGTCCCCATTTCCAAACAACTTACTTTTAGAAAGAAAAAGTAAGAGCAAACAAATTGTCAGAGTCTCTTCTATTTCAGTCAAAAATAAATAAATCTATCACCAAGAATTTAAGACACTGAATTTTATTTTTTTTTTACTATTTCAGTCAAAAATAAATAAATCTATAAATAAGAATTTAAGACACTGAATTTTATTTTTTTAAAAAAAATTACCTCAGAAAAGCCATTTTGCACCCTTCATTCCATCTATAAATCAACTTACTCCAGATAACCTACATCAGTACTCTTTATTCCAGAATAAAGATCCTAGCATTTTGGAGCCGCTCTCTTTAACTCTGAATAGTGAGTAGTGTAGATGAGGGTAAAAAGGAGCCTTAAAAGTCAGAGATTCCCAACAGGGTTTACTACAGTAAACCCAAGACAACCTGAGTTAATATACATTGAGGGGCATGTCAGAATTGGCAGTAGAAATGATGGTGGAAGGTGTACAATATGAGATAGCCTATTCCAAATGTTTGGAATTGATTTCCTTTTTGTCAAAATGTTTATTTCATAATTTCACATTAAGTCAAATCTGCATAGAGAATCAACATTATGGTTATATTTTTGTAACTTTTTATTTTAATATAATTTCTAATTTACAGGAAGTTCAAAAACTACTGTATATCCTTTACCCAGATTTACTAATTAATTACATTTGGTCACGTATTACCTTATGCACTCTTATTCTCTCTCTTCTATCTCTCAGGTATGTGTGTGTGTGTGTGTGTGTGTGTGTTTTATGTTTCAGAGTCATTTAGGTGATAAGCTAGAGAAAATACACCCATTTGTTCTTCTTTTTAGTAACTTAGAAAATTTATGCTCTCTTATATAACCATAGCATAACTATCAAAGTTAGAAAAGTTAACCTTGATAAGTTGCTATCATTTAATCTATACTAGACATTCAAATGCTATCTGGAACCTTGATAACATCTTTTACCCTTACTACTTTTTCAGACCTAGAATTCAATCCAGGATCATACATTGCATTTCATTGCCATGATTCTTCGGCAACTTTTCTTTCTAGTTCTTGTCCTTTATATTTTTGAAAAGCTAACTGATGTGTAAAATGTCCCTCGATTTTGGTTGCACTGATGTGTGCTATAAATCATGTTACAGTAAAGTTCTGAAATTTCAGGGTGACAAAGACAATAGCGAGTCAAATGTATTCCTTGATTTTAGAATGTAGGAAGCAATATATTTCCTAGCTGCAGAGAGAATGATATTATTGCATTATGTTAAATCATAGCCTAGTAAAGCCATTTAGACTATTTAATATAATTTTACAGGTAATTAATTTGCATTATTCATAATTGTTTTACTAATCTTGACAATAAGCTCATTAAATCTTGTCATTTTTTGGTCTCTTTCATTTCACATTTTATTTAAATGAGGCTAATGCTTTAAAAAATCTATTTGTTGGGTATACCAAACTTATCTATCTGTCTGAGATTGATATTCTTTTATTTTAGTTAGATGGATTTTTAAACTAATATTTGCATTGTGTTCATTTTCATCATATATTAACACATTGTGTAAAAGGTTTGATCTCCAACAACCTCCCTGGAATGTACATACCAGTAACTTTGATAGAGTGACAGAAAGTGAGACCCACCACATAAAGGACTTCCTTAGAATTACTCATCTATATTCTGATCATGTTCTTTTGACCCAAAATTAAGGATTGTTCTGTTGCTACAAAACAACAACAATTAAGTGGTTGAACTACCTGTTGTTTTAAGAACATATATTGTGGTAATTCAGTTCCTTGAATAGCATAAGCCATGAAGAGACACTTGACCAAGCAAGTATCCTCAGGCTTCAATCCTAGATGTGATACTTCAAGTGCACCCTGAATCATCATTTCCCAAAAGGAGCCACCAAAGAGATCATACGGTCTGTAATACACCAAATGTTCAGGTATACAGACACTCAGCAGTATATAGCAAGAGCTCTGTGGCCAAAATGGCAATTAATATCAAGTCCATAATCTCCTGAACTTCAATTTTCTCCTCTATTAGAGATATTGAGTACACTTGTTCAAATGGTATTTTGAGAATAAGAGACAAAGTGCAAGAAGTATTCCTTCTCAATAAATGGGAGATGACAATAATATTTATTTTATCATTTCTGCTAACCAAGATGGTGATGTTGACCTATACAGCTAACTTTATATGAAAAAAAAAATTTGTTTCCATAATTTAAACTCATATAGAAAACCTTGCACATTATAAGTAGCATGGTGTGATTGTAAGAGTGTAGACTCTGGAGTCAAGCTATAGGCTCATGGCCCAGTTCTTACAGCAGATGCTATTGTCAATGGGAACTGACTAAATGCTGAATTTCTAAGGCATTCTGGCAACCAGAGAATTGTTATCACTTTGAAGCTGTTATGCTTTAAACATAATATAATTTTCATTAATAATACTAATTTTAGAATGTGAGATTATGACTTTGCACACAGACTTTTATTTTTCCTTTTGACACAGGAAGAATAAAACACCATCCCATGTCCGCATCAGAGTCATACTATCTAAGCCATGACATTTTTGATCTATGCTTTACAGATCATCCCATTAGAGTTTCAGAGAAACCCTTACTTTCTATTATGTCAATGACACCTTTGCTGGCCTGGAGCCATCACCAGCTCTCTGAGCGCTGAACCATGAAGCAATATCTCTGTAACTAGGCCAAATAGGCCATGACCTGACAGGCTGTAAAGCAGTCATTATCTCCTATTAAGTCTGAAATCTGTGCTTTGCATATTTTAAAACAACTATCCAGTTGCACGATAGAGGTCTATCTGCCAAATGAATAATTAGATTTTTAGGAGACTATAAAGAAGACCAAAATGCTCTCCACCATGCCAAAAACAAAGTCAATTCAAATTTTATTTTCTCTCCTCCCATGTTTTTATCTTCACTCTCTGGCAATCAGATAAAAAATATTTCAATAACAGACAAATAGACTTCTGTTGCACGATTTACTGTATAAAACCAAGTTTGGATAGATGCCACCTGGATGCCAGAGCATTCTGTGTGGTGAACTGTAGGCCGTTTTCTCATACAGTTGGGTAGAAAGCTGTAGATGGTTGGCATGTAATATTTGCCCTGTTTGGAGATGTGATTACAAAAAGAATTTTATAAAATAGAAAATGACTGAATGAGCCACTTAAATGTTAAAGCTCAGAAGAGAGTTGCCTTTATGGTTCAAAATTAAAGTGAGTGTGTGTGTGTGTGTGTGTGTGTGTGTGTGTGTGTGTGTGTTTTCTCCTGTTCCCTGGAGATGTCTAAGTAACTCATTTTATAGAGCTTTAAAGCTAGAGATGCAAGTGACTTCAGAAAGACTTGGAATAGGATTGAAATATAACTATATAAAATATCCTATTAACTCTTGCCCCCTGTTTTACATTTTGAGGAAGATTTTAAACTAAACTCTTGAAGCTCAGTACCTATGATGTCATTAAACATTTTTCACTTCAGTGAATTTTAACTCTGGAAAATTTGCAACTACTCTTTTCAGCAGGGGATTAAACTTTCAGGGAATAAATTAAATTGGGTTAAAATGTCTAACAGAGTTTTCAGATGAGTGCTTTATTCAAGTAGCACAGAGACATGTTAACTTTGAAATGAAACTCTAGTTAGGTAAATAACGTTTGTCAAGAAGCAATTGCTCAGGTGCTACACTGCTCTAAGCCTACTTTATTAATATTGGTTTGTGATCTCCAGTACAGGTGCAGAAAGGAATTTTAAATGCAATTAAAGTGAACTAGAAGGCCACACAACTATGTTTTAATCAAAAGCTGAGTTCAAGCCTACTTTACATATAATATGTGCAAAGAAAGATCTCTTTTTCACCTTAAGTATGACTGCATAAATACTCTTGTTTGAGAGAGAGCAAATGTATTTCAAGAAGAAATGCAAAGAAAGGACCGTCTCCCCTTATAAGAAGTACTATGAGCACCTCAAGAAATATTGTGCCAGAAATACATTAATATATGAATAAGTATTAATAGCTATGACTTTTTCGAGTGCTGAATCATCAAGCTTGTGTGTACATAAGTACGCATTCATATATCCACATGTTTTGCATGTGTGCATACATAAGTCAGTCTTCAAATAGTTCATAGAAAATTCATATTGTGGAAAAAAAACTATGCGTGGATTCCAAAAAAGTGTGCACCAAAATAAACACATGCTCTAATTCCATTATTCCATGAACTTTTAAAACTCCCCTCAAATATACACATAGACATGTATATACATGATCAAATTTTTAAGTATTTTTTTTCTTGAGGGATCATGTACTTGCTAGAGAGAGAAAGCACCTCTCAATGGGACATAGCCACACGCAATACTTCTCCTTTATTTCTCCACCCGGTTAGGATTTTGGACACACATACACAAACACTGAGCAGCTGGGGTTGGGTTTCAAATCATGGCTGCCTACATAGGATTCTACTCCCTGTACACAGAATTTAACCACTGTGCTACAAGTCCAGCCCAGTTTTTTAATTGCATGGTTTAATACATTATTTATTATTATTATTATTATTATTATTATTATTATTATCTGGAGTTTTTTCCTATAGGGCGAGTACACTAGCCAGAGAAAGAGAGAGCGCGCAAGAGAGAGGAAAAATGAGAAGTCACCCTTCTGGGGGCGTGACCGTGCCATAATTTCTTCTCTCCAGTCTTCTCTTAGGATTTCAGGTATGTAAGCACATGCTCCTGGCATGATTTTCAAACATCTGAGGTCAAGACTCACTCTGATTGTGCTTCAGGAGATAGATTACACTTATCAGATACATCTAAACCATTTTCAGAAATCTACATATAAGCCTAGCAGGTGACATGATGGTTAAGGTGCTGGATTTCCTCATGGCCAAGCACAGTTAGAATCCTGGACATGGTGACTTGAAAATCACACCAGCCACATGTGTATGAATGCCCCAAACCCCAAGAGGAGAATGGAGAAGAGACAGCAGCATAGCCATCCACCTGGGGGATGATTTCTCTCTTTCTCTTTTTGTCTCTGTGTCTCTCTGGCAAACATATAATATATACCCTATAGCAAAACCCTAAAAAAAAAAAAAGGAAAGAAAGAAAAAAAAAAGGAAAAAAATCCCACATACTACAGTTATATATTTCAGCTGAATCCCAGGAATATTTTGCAGTTTGACTCACCAAAGATCAATCAGTCAAGCTGGAAATTTTCCATCAACCCCAGAAATATTTTGAGGTGGGAAAACATACATAAGTCATTCAGTCATTCATTCTTTTAAGCCCATATAAATACGTAACAACCAACTAACCATTCCTATTATTTTAACATCTTTCCCCCTCAAATGAGGGCAAAATGGAAAGTAGTACACCTAGAGACACACTTAATTCAAGAGAAAGAATCATCATCTCTAAGGTCATGTACAGATGTTCCTTTACAAGCCTACGAAAGGAGAAGTGTAGGGGAAGAAAGACAGGAATAGGACTGCTTCAGTAAGAGAACAAGTGGATGCATTTCCAATCACATTCAACCGATAACATGTTATTATTACTTGAGGCGTAAATCAAAATGGATAGCAGCTGAACAGCTGGGGCACCAAGGAGGCTTCCTGCTGTGCCAGTCAGCCCTTTATATGTGGGATCATAGAGGAGTGAAAAAATAATCCTGAAGAAGGAGTGCAGAGTGCCCAGCACAGTAGTGGTGGCAGGGTTGGGCTGGGAGGACACCCTAGTGACACCTCAGGGCAATGACTGTTTACCAACTAGTACATAAGTATTTAAATTTTTTTTACAGAATCAACTTTTTAATTTATTATCATTATTATTACTATTATTATTATTTAAGATTTCTAGACACACACACACACACACACGGTGAGAGAGAGAGAGAGGGGAAAGTGAAAAAGCAAGCCTCTAGGCTTGGGACCTGAACCAGGGTAGGCCTTGGAGGAGTCCAGTGCCCTTAACCACCACACCATCTGCTGGACCTAGTATATAAATATTTTAGCACTGGTGCATACTAGCTGAATATCCACTGCATTTTTTCATCACTTACTCTTCAACTCTTACCAACCTAGAAACACAGATATATCTCAGTGATAGTCAAGTAAGTCTAAAATCAAGGAATTAAAATGGCTAAAGGGCAGTAATAAGTACAGAAAAGTACATATTTCAAATTTCCTCTATCTCTGACATTTGTTCTTCAGTATTCAATAGGTAAAATTCTTTTGAAATATTGCTGTCTGATACAATAAGTTGTATCAAAATCTACTGTACTTAATTATAAATTTAATTTTAAATTTTCTAATCTAATATTTTAGTTAAAGTGAACTTTACATGAGATTATAAAACAGTGTTGGTGCTTTATTTTCTCCTTTGATCCATTAATCTTACTTGAGGGTCTAGGGTTTGGGGAAATTATATTCATGAAATTACCTTCCTAAGCGCTTTTTCAAGGAATTATGGATTAAAGGTATATTTGAGGTCACTTTAAAGGGCAAATGATATGAGAGGGCTTCCTGACATTTGGAACTACACAATATAGAAAAGAGTGTGATAAGGAATTTTCATGTTGAAATTCACCTGATGCTTGCATTTACTGCTGAGGAAAGTTTAAGAGTAGTTTGAGGGGCCAGCAGGTGGTGTGGTGCTTAAGGCACTTGTACTCCCACATGGCCAACTGTGGTTTGAGTTCCAGACCTGATAGCTTTCTCTTTCACTTTCCCTCTCTCTCTCTTTGGTGAGTACACATGTCTTACAGCAAGGTTTAATAATAATAATAATAAATAAAAAATTTTGAGAGAGTTTCACTATAGGGCATGTGTACTCACTGGAGAGACAGAGAGGCAGAAAAAGGGAAATCACCCCCTCCCGGGGGGAGTGGCCATTCTGTAATCTTTACTCCTCCATTCTTCTCTTGGAATTTTGGGCTTGCACCCACATGGCACCTAAGTTAGTTTCAAGCTGCCCAGTACAGGACTTGAACCATGGTCAGCCACGTGGGATTCCAGCATCTTAACCACTATGCCACCTGCTGGCCCCAATAAATAACTTTTAAAAAGATTAAAGTTGAGTTTCATTGATTTTTGGGTTTTTAACACCTAAAAATACTGGTTTCCTCTCCTTATCTGTTTTCTCTCTGTCTTCTTTACCACACGAAACTTATATCAATTCTCAGCACCCACGGGCACCATGGTCTCAATATGTATATACTAACACTGTTTATGTACTCAGCACTAACCTTTCTAAACAGGATTCCAAATCCTAGTAGTGCTCTTTATATGCGAATATATCTTTTCTCTCTCACCACCAGTAGTTCCATTACTGCCCCATGACTACAGTCTTTTGAATGGTGATTACAGATCCACCATTTCTCTCACCTGGAATCTTCTCCTGAACATCCCTTTTACCTAATCTGTTTCTTTTTCACAAATCTAGGTTCTCCCAAATCATGACTATCTAATTTTTCTAAATCACTTAACTTAGAGTAAGTAAGAAATATTAATTTGGGACCAGCAGTTAGCGTAATGGCTATGTTGCTGAACACCCATGTAGTCGACAGTGGTTCGAGTCCCAGACCCAGTGGCTTAAACTCTACCAGGTGCATGTGCGTGTGTGTCCAAGATCCCAAGAGAATGGAGAAGAAGTGATTGTGGTGTGACCATCCCCCTGGGGGGTGATTTCTCGCTTTCTGTCTGTCTTTCTTTGTCTTTCTGGAGAGCACACATGCCCTGTAGCAAAAATCTCTCTCAAAAAAAAAAAAATAGTAATTTGACATTTTTGCGTCTCTATAATTGTTAATAGCAACCTTAAAGGAGACCTTACTTAAAGGTCAGTGAGACATGAGTTCAAATTCCAGCTTTGCCATTTATTAGTGATGTAACCATAAAAAGATGGTTAACTTCTTTGAGCTTCAGGTACCTCATCTGAAAAATTAGGGATGCTTATGATATAATTTATAAGGCTGACACAGAATAAATGTGATAATGTTTGTAAAGTAAGTACATGATGCAGAATTAATTTTATTTGATTCAGAACTGTTATTATTTTAGAGGGTTTTTTAGGTTTATATTTAACTTTTAATTTGTGGTTTTCCTCTCTCTCCTTGTTGATTTCAATCTTACCAAAGGTAGGGACTAGTTGTATGATTCTTTGCATTTTCCCAAATCACAGAAGAAAGAAATATTCATCCAGTGGGCATTCTCCCAATAGTGACCAACTTTTTGAAGAAATTTAAACTTCTTATTTGTCAGAGAAGCTAATTTACTTTGCTATCTAACAGTGTTCAGGAACTGTAGCAAAATGAAATCTGGTGAGATCACAGTGGTGGCTGACACAAAGATTTAGAATCTAGATGTAATGTTTAGTGTTTACTAATTCAAAAAACAGTCTTGTAAAAATATTAGATGTTTTGCTGAGAGGGCAGAAGAAGAAAGCATAGTGACCCTGAAATTAAGCTTACTGCATTCAACATTGAATTAGGGATATATACTGTATTCGTTGTCAATTTAAACATGACGGTGCTCGAATTCAGTACCTCGCAGGCAATACCAGTGCTGTAAACACATTAGCATATATTTAGTAAATCAGTCCCCAGCTTTCACCTTTCTTTTGGCAAAGAGTAACCTTATGTTTACAGAGAAAAAAGGCAAGCTGGATGAAATTACGTTGCCAGACCATGCTAACACTTCATCTGGTACTGCTTACAATATGACTTAACTGGGTTGGCCCCATGCCTTAGTGGTTAAGGGAGACATGGCTGAATATGGTTCTAATCCTAGGCCTGTTAGTTTGAAAAACTAGGCACATGTACTTTTTCCCTCTTTGTCTCTGTGAGCACATGTGCCCTTTAACAGAGAAGAGAGAGAGAGAGAGGAAGAAAAAATAATGACATACCTGTATATAGTGAGAATTTCCTGTGTTTCCAAACAGATTATGAGCTATTTTCATTTTGACTCCCCTTCCTGTCTCAGTGCTAGGCCCACAGGAAAAATACTGTGAATCCTTTCATGGAAAATCATACTATTTTGCATTGTAAGTAGATCTGTCTAACCCACTGCTAGACCAGCCAAACAATAATATTAGATTTCTAAGTGGAAACAAAGAATGGGCAAAGGGAATGAAATATACAAACATCTAGAAGGCCATGGGGTCAATAAGTAGGTAAGTCATAAAGTCTCTTTTCTTTTCTGGCAATATTGAGAATCTAGGTCACACATTGTCAATCATTGTTTGGAAATGATTCATTCTATTTATTTATTATTAATTTTAATTTGACCAGAGAGGGAGAGAGAGAGAAAGTGATAAAGCAAGCTGCCAGGTCCCACATGGTCAGCCATGTTTAGTTTCTTTCTTACTAGGTATTCTCCTGGAAAATTACTTGAAGTTATTTTGCTTTATTTAAATTTAAAATTGCTAAAGATAGAGGTGCAGTAGAAGAATATGAGATAAAATCTGCTTTCCATGGAATAAAGCATCCTTGTGTTATCACAAAACTACATTTGACATTTTTCATTCAGTTACCACATAGACATAACCAAAAAGATTTATGTATTTGACAGTTGATTGCACTTGGCCTTCAATGCCATTTGATTAACAGGTTTCTCCTTGAGCCTGTTTTTCTGGTGGTGAGGGGGGGGATCAACTCAAGGTTTAAGTCCCCACTCCTAGGGAAATGTGTTTCTTTCTTTAAAAATATAAAATGGGAATTGTAGAAGATAGAGAATGAGTTTCACACATAAGAAAAACATCCTCTCTCCCACTTAGAAGGAGATTAGATTAAAAGATGAAAATCCACTTCAAGATTTCCAGATAGGCAAGAAGGCCCATTTGCCCCAGCTGCCTGGAGACAGTTTAACAGCAGGCTCTTGGAGCTTTTAATGAAAATCAGGTTGAACAGTGTGGTAGCAGGAAGCTGCCCAACCTGTCCTTCTGCCAGAGTAAACTGCTCAACTTGCAGCACCCTTCCTCTTCTAATCAAGAGTTCAAATATCCCCACCCCCCAAAAAAAGTCTCAGTATTGTTTCTATAACCAGTGCTGGTGCTGAAGAAGAACGCTTTAATAATATCAGTACAGCCACTGCCTAATTATTCCGTTTTGTTCATAGGGCAAAGGAGATTCTTTTCTGACCCCTGCAGTGATTAATTTATGCCCTGAAGCATAAGATTTGATTACCCCTCTCTTAGCACGTAAAACTTGTACGCCTTATTACTGGTCATAAAATTATTCAGCCACCATAGTTGGTTCAATGGCCTCCTGAGGGAGTAAGTTCAACTATTTGGCTGCCTGCTGGTAAAGATATATAGCCTGACATTAGCTCAGAATTTACCTGCTACTTGTTTTACCAGTACGTATTTGATGGAAATGATTTCTAAATTCTAAGGAAATTACTATACCTCGGTTTAAAAAAAAAAAAAAAGACTAGAAAAATAATGTGTCTGTAAAAGACTTAAAAGACTGATATTCACCAGTGGTCTCATAAAACGGGATGTTTTAATTGAAGTGAATGTTCTGATTTAGTCAGAAATCTTCTGGGTTTTCCACTCTTGTTTAAAATCTTTATAAAACACATTAGTCCTTGTTTCTGGCTCAGTAAGTACAGTATAGTGTGCTGAGTATAATTAATACCTCTCTGATAACTGTAACCCCCAGAGTGCCTCAAGATCTTCATACTGAACATTAATTATGATACGACAGAAAGGTTGGTGTCTAAGTGGGAAGGGTCTAGTTTTACAATATTCAAAACACATTTGAAATCCTGGAAATATTTAGGCTGTTTATTTTGATTATATCTCTTTATCCTTCACCTCATCCTGCAAAGAACTTGAAGCAACCAATACATCACATAACAAAATTAAAAACTGAAAGTATCAGGGCAAAGAGAACAGGTAGATAACATACAAATGAACAAACAAAAGAGTAGAAAAGCACTTCCCAAGAAGCCACCATACAGCATTCACGAGTGGTAGCATGGACTACAAGAAGTAGCCGATGCAGAGAGGAAAGTAATCAACCACAAAATTCAAGGAGTTCAAAAACTGAAAGCTAAAACAGGGACCAGCAGATGGCATAATGGATACGTTGCTGGACTCCCATGTAGTTGACCACAGCTCAAGTCCCAGACCAAGTAGCTTAAAACTCACACTGGTAGGACCTGCAGTTAGCATAATGGCTATGTTGCTGAACTCCCATGTAGCCAACCGCAGATCGAGTCCCGGATCTGTTGACTTAAACTCACGCCAGGCGCATGTGCATGTGTGTCCAAGATCCCAAGAGGAGAATGGAGAAGAAGGGATTGCAGCGTGGCCATATCCCCTGGGGTGGGGGGGGGGATTTTCTTGCTTGCTTTCTCTCTGTCTCCCTCTGTTTCTCCAGTGAGCACACACGCCCTATAGCAAAAATCTCTTTTAAAAAAAAAAGAAAAAGAAAGCTAAAACAAAAGACTCATTTGGAAAAAAAACACTCCTCTTACTTGGCTATGTATATTATTACAATAGTTTTATTATTCTTGTATGATAAGTTTCTCTATTTTGTCAAGATTTAGGGCACACACACACGTATTTGGTGTGTTTTTCAAGCCAACAGGACTGGGATTTGAAGAGCAGTTGCCCATGGAAGATCTGGTTCTCTAGGCATAGGGCTTAACCACTGTGAAACAGGGCTATTCCTACTATAAAATAACCTTATGAGGAATCTCATAAAAAGAATACTATTAGATAATGTTGCTTGGTGCTTCTTATACTTCAGTGTTCATATAGACCACCAGGGGACCTGGCTAAAGGCAGATTCTGACTCAGAAGGTCTGCAGTTGGGACCTGTGGTTCTGAATCCTAACACACTCTTGGGTAATATTAACATATAAAGTAGCAAGATATAGAGAACATCAAAGATATCCTTGCTAACAGTCTGTAATAATGAATTTCATAATTTTCTTAAACATTCCTCATGGTATGCTGACAGCATACCATCAATGCAGAAAATGTAACTCTATAAAAGTAATTTTGAGATGGGAGTAAAACATCTGCATTCCAGGCACATATATCTTCTTAAAAAGTAATATCTACTTTGACCCAAGAGCCAAATTTAATACACCTAGATAACCAAAGAGTGAACAACATATGTCCCTTTATTGAATGATTGAATGAATGGACATCAAGTTCCTTATAACTGACAATTTTTCTGAGTAAAGGAAAGAATTAAGAATACTTTATAAACTACGATTTGGTTCATTGTCACTATAGAGACTCAAAATGTAGGATGAATCCTTTGTAATAGCACGTTATAAATATTTTCAGTTTCAAATTAATCTAATTTAAAATTTGCATATTCATATATGTGGGTGCATATTAAATTATTTAAAGATTTATGTCTCCTATCCTAGCAAAGTTTCAAGCATTGATCATTTTCAAAAGGACAAAAAAGCTTTTATCAGCACTATTTAAGTAATTATTCTAAACTATGCAAAAATAAAGAATAAAAAAGGAAAGTTTTAAAAGCTAATTGTTTCTATAATACAATTTATTTCATTTTTTTTTAAGTAAGTTGTGAAATAGTAGAACTGCAAAGTTGAAAGAAGCTTCTTTTTAGAAAAGAAGGAACCAGAGCTCAGGGAGGTTAAGTGACTCTCTCAAGGTCATGCAGCTAACAAATCCAAAGTTAGGCCTTTGACTAGTAGATTAGTGCTTGCCAATTATACATCACACTGCTTTGCTATCATCAAATTGCCCTACAGACCCCTCCATCTTTGCCATTCAATATAAAGGTGAAAATAGGAAAAATTAAAAGGGGGAATATTCCATTCACTCACTGAATAGTCATTGAAAACCATTGACTATTATAAATAATGTAATAGTTATTGACTTGAAGCAGAAGGGGAGGATGTATTGATAGATCACATTGTCAGGTCCTCGTGGAACACAGTTTATTCAGAAGTATACATAAATTTATAATATGAGCTAAATAATATATCCTGAGGGGTACTATGCTACAAATACAAAAGAAGTGTTGTAAAGAATTAAAGAAGGTAGTACTTAAGATAGGTCTTGGATATGACATGTGTTAGGTAGGAAGAATTAAAAAGCTGGGTCTCCAAAAAATTGGAAAAATACAATATATTAATGGACATCAAATAAGTTCCTTGTAACTATATGAAATTTAAAATGTGAGAGAGTCAAGGGCCCGAGAGAGAGCTATATGGAAATTGAGAACATATGCAAGTTTGTCCTTTAAATATTAAGTGTCAGACTAATACAATCAATAGTCATTAAAGCGCATTAACACTTGTATTTTCAATCATCAAAAGAAGTCTGTTCACTATACTCAACCTGCCCCCCAGGTGGAGCTCCTTCTCCCTCTCTGACTGAAAGAATGCCATACCCTCCAAGGATATACTGCTGACTTTTGCAGTTACCAGGTTAGTCACTAAGCCTATTCTCTAATAGATGACCTTTGCTGAACACTGTTAACATGGAACACAAATATCACACTTTAACCATTCCAAGAGGACCATGTATATACCTCAACCAAGTTGTTTTCCTCAAGCACTCAACTCTGTGTTAGGTATTCCCCAATGAGGTCTTAATTATGCATCAAGAAAGGACACAGAATGCAGTAGGAGTATGTGTAGAAAAAGTATGAGACATCTACTTGCGCCTTCCGGACATTCTTCTATCAATGATAAGTAGCTTTTGCACATCCTCAACCAAATGCCCAATATATAATGGCAGCTAAAATTTCACGATCACTTAATAGCCCAAGGTCAGGCATTCCAACTCTACCAAGGCCTGATAGCTTTCCAGGAACCATTTTCAAAGAGAAATCAATTATCTGTGGAATTCCACATAGCACCATTCCAAACTCTAGACATCATAACTATGATTCTCCTAACAGGAGTTTGTCAGAAGTTCCACAATATCTCCATTTCCAGACATACCACAGATCATTAGGGCCACTGGGTCATTAGGCTCAACTAGAACTGTAGTTTACACTACAGCATTACCACCTGCTGAGCCTCTTCTTGCTATGAGAAGCCTTTTGAGTTATTCAATAAATACAGTGGAGCAGAAAATTCAAATGTGGTATATGTTATCTCCTAAATCCATAAAAGCTAACCAAGATTTGTGCCATCACATTTTTTCAGGACTACTTTAAGGCAGGAATGAGTATTGTCATAGCCCTAAGGCAAGACTATAAAGATGCACTGTTTCTGTTAGGTAGAAGCACACTGCTGCTGGTGATCTTTGCAAATTGTTACAGAGACAAAAGCAGTTTCCAGATCAATAGCTCTGCACCAGGTCCAAGAGGCTGGGTAAACCACATCTGGAACCACAGCTGCAACTGAAATTGATGCCTGATTACATTTACAGTAATCTAAAGTAATTCTCTAAGATAGATCCACCTTCTGAAAAATTCAACCAACTGAATTACATGAAGACATCATAGAAATCACTATCACTGCATATTTCAAGTTTTTTATATTGGCATAATCTGCAGTTGTTCCAGAGCTAAAATGCTACCTCAGGTTTACCATTTTGATAGGGATGGAAAGTTCCAGAAGTTTACATCTTGCTAGAATAATCCTTACTTCATGAGTCAAAGGCCAATGTATGGAGTCTGACAGTTGCCTAATAGCTGTGTATCTATTACACACACAGATATTAGGATCATAACTGCAATGTGCATCCATGGACCCGCTGTAGGGATAAGCATTATCCAAAACTCCATTTGTTAACTCAGAATTGAGATCCCAGGCAGGGTCAGGACTTTCATAAGCCTGTGAGATATCCTAACATGTGGAACCCTAAATGCTGTTTTTGTTATGCTCTAGTCCTGGTCCTGTGTGACTTCAGCACCATAATCCTCTCTTCAACTGGTGGATTTTAAAAGCATTTTGGATTCATATGATTTAGAATAAATTCAGAGATGATATTTAGTAATCCCTAAATATTCTGGTACTTTCCTTTCTCAAGTACATAGTCATCCTTGTTAGTGTTACAGGTTCTTTTGGGGAAAGTTTAGAGAAGATTAAATACATAGTTGTGGCAGTGTGTAAGATTCCTTCCTCAATGTTGAGTCTCTGAAGTTCTAGAATTTCAGCCTCACTGAATGTAGGTCACTGTTGAGTCAAAGGTTCAGTTAACCAAGCAAATTTTTGGAACCACTTCCAGCTGCATAAACTAAAACACTAAATCACTAATTTCTGCCAAATTTACCATACTGTAAGTTCAGTTTTATCCAATTATATTTCCCCCTTAGTCTAAACACCTTGGAACTTTCTATATAAATTAGCAAAATTTTGCAGTTATTTTGATATATAAGCTATCTCATTCTAGGTCAGACTTCATGCTTATTCCCCTGTAATATTCTGAAATCTGATTCTAGTCATGGTCTAGAGGCAATAGAAGGTGTTTGGAATGGATTTAGGGAAGAACAAAATCCCTTTGCATTGTGAGCATCCCAGATGAAGCAGTTAAATAGACTCAGATAAGGTGAGGTCAGTGTAATTTTTGTGTCTGCTCTTAGTGGGTTGACCCTGAAACAACAAAATAATAGGGAATCTTTCAGAATTCCAATGAAAGCTCCCTGGTTCTCTAACAGTGATTTGAAACAAGGGTTTTAAGTCATGAGTTTGTCCTTTTCTTTTGGTTAAGCTCCCCCTGGAGTCACAAAAGGCTATTCGACCCCCCATAGACTTTATAGTTATTATTATTACTATCATCATCATAATAGTTAAGTTCAGCACCCATTTGTTCCCTCCAGCACAGTGCTTCAGTAGATACCTCATTTCAGTCAACCATAAATAGTGATTTAATTAATTATGCACCACTGCATATGATAAAAAAAATCAACACTGTTTTCAGGATAAACCCATAACCAAACCAATCCCAGAGGGTGCTTCCTGGGACCACTCATGGTACCAAGCATAGGGTCATGCAGTGTTTTGTTAGGAAAAAGTAAAACCAAACCAAGTATTTTTACACAGTATATAGCATGAGACTTGGTTTCGTAGGTATTGGTAGACTGAAAAAGCATACAGGGAACACCCTAAGGTATAACACAGAGATAATAATTTTACAAAGCAGCTACCACCTCTAAGACTGAAGAAATAGAAGGGAGGTATTGTGGTGATCAGAGCTTAGAAGCTCACAGGAGAAACTGGGACTTGAGTCTCTGAGGAGACACACAGCTCTGCTGGTACTGATGGCTCTGAAAAAGTCTGATGAGGTTGGTTTAAGGAAGGCCAGAAGCTTCTGTTCAATTTCTCTTGCTAGGTATATACTTATGGGAACAGAAAGCCATGAGAGAAGGGTGAAATTCCTTTTCTTCTCTTCTTAATATCCAGCCTCCTTTATGTGTTCCCGATGGGCAGAACTCAACAGGAGGCCAACTGATAAAGGAAACAGGATTCTGCGAAGTCCTAGTCAGGGGATCACAAAGCAGAGTATGAAGGATAGCATCAGAGTCAAAAGAAAACAGTTTGATAACCAGTACATCTCTTTTATTTTTTATGAAGGAAACAAAATCATAGAAAAATTACGTGGGGTCAGGAATTAGGTTTTAGCCTCAGCTCCATCTCTAACTGTAAGAATTGTAGCAGGTAATTTTATGTTTCTGAGCATCAGTTTCACTTGAAAAGTCCCTATAACAATACCATCTATGCCTTCCTAGCAGGAGGCATAATGTAGGTAAAAGCACTTTGAATAAGTATAGAGTACTATATAATCATAAGCTTGTCTCTCTATTATTTTCCATACTAAATGGAGCCAGGAAAATAATAGATGAATGAAACTCATAGATAATCTTAAAATCTTCTTTTAGATGGTTTTATATTCTTTCCCATCCAACTGGTCTATGCAAAGCACACACTGAATAGTTCAGGAAGCCCCTGTCTAGCCTCCTGTGGAGATACTAACAAGCTGTAAAGTGAATCCAAGGACAAGAGCAGGGAGAATGATAGTATATCAGAAGCTTAGCTAATTCCCCAAGAGAATGGCCAGTGTGAACAACTGAAACAGCCACATGCTATTTATACACGACCTGCTCCCTTTGCTAGCCTAATCTTGGAAATGTCGAAAAGCTGAATTTTGAAAGGTAACTATTGCCTATAGAAATAGTAAGTTCACTAATTAATTAATTAGGGATAGGCCAATATAAACAAAAATAACAAAATTTAGAATTGAGAAGACTTTTTTCCCCCCATTGGGATTATAAAAAATTATTTGGAAAGGAAGTAGTTAACAGATAAACTAGTACCTTTTATTCAATAAATCTTCAAGTTAGGGAATTACAAAATTAAGCAGTGAAGACTGTTACATTTACAGAAGCTTAACAAAGACTTTTGGGTAAACACCCTCAAAGATTCGGAGGGGTTGTAGAATTACAGACTGGATTGTTATTATTTTTAGAATTTTTGCTCTGCTCAATTGAACTGAAGAGTCTCCCTAAAAGTAAATGAGTGCTTCTTGGGCCAACAAATATTTACTGACGACTTTGTGACAGACGCAGGGTTCTGAGGATAGAAAAAGGAGAGAGCTCTGATACCCACATAGACGATTGCAATGTAACCAAGTGCAGGACTGCAGCAGGAGAACAATTAACTTTACCTGAAGGCTCTTGGAAAGGATTCTTAAATGTGACATTTAAGCTGAATCTCAAAAACTTAAATCAAGTTTGCTATTTAAAAAGTAGTAAAAGGGCAGTAAAGATAAGGCAGCTGCATGGCAAAGGCAGAGAATCATGAAAGGCACCACCGTACTGAGGGACAATGAGAAGTACTGTGTTACAGGAATTTAGGATGCGCAGAGTGGAAGTGGAGGGTACAGACAGCCCCAGGAGATGAAAGCCAAGAAGAAATCAGGGCCAATGAATGAATGGATTTATTACAGTGCTAAGGAGTCTGAACTTCATTCTGTGGGAAGCAGAATCCCAACGACATTTTTAATGGTGAGAGAAAAGATCTCATTTATTAGCATTCACAGGATAATTCTGACGCTAATATAGAACTAAATTTTATTGGAGAGAAATAGGAATTAAGGAGAACTGTTGCAATTGTCCATGCCAGAGACGATAAGGGCCTATATCCTAACACTGTGGGAGTCAAAATTAAGAGTCTGGTCTGGAGAGATTCCTTATATCCATGATTATGATATAAACAGGAATAAAAGGGAAGGTTGGAAGATTATTCAAAGATTTTAACATAGGGAGATTGTGAGTTGAGACAGTAGTGAAAATTTCCATCCAAACAGAGCAGGAGTCAGCAAAATATTTTCTGTACCCAGTCAGACAGTTTTGGCTATTATAAATCTTTCAGGGCCAAAAGGTATTTGCCAAAGTTCAGTTCTGCCGTTAAGTACAACAACTGCCACAAACAATACAGAAACAAGTGGGGCTGTGTCTCAATAAAACGTTATTCATGAACATCAAAATTTTGATTTCATCTGATTTTCACACATTGTGAAATATTCTTCTTTTCCTTTTCTTTCAAGCATTTCTGATGTAACAACTATTCTGATTTCTTAGGACCTACAGAAACAGGCAGTGGGCGAGCCTGGAACCACAGTCCATGATTTGCCAACCTGTCCAATTGAGAAAACATGGGAAGGACCAGTGTGTAGTTCAAGGTGTTGTGGGACATCCAGGTAAGGATGCCCAGAAGGCAGATATACACCTCTGGACCTCAGCAAAGGACTGCCCCAAATGCTCTACAAATACTGTTCTTCAGGGTCATCAAAACCCAAAACTATGTGCAAAGGCAAATAAAATAGAGGAATAAAAGACCATATTGTACTCTAATGCTGCTTTTAAAGTACTTTTTAATTGAAGGTAAAGCAACATTCGAGGTTTTTATATTATCAAACCCAAGCACTTATCTCTATAATAGGCAGTTAGAAGCCAAGGCCAAAGAGGTAAAGCATTTATGACAGAACTTATAAAAGTAATGAAAGATGATAGAGTACAGGAACTGTCTAAGAAGCAAATGTTTCATCCTTTATGGGTAAAAGACAGAAATGAAGCTTGATTTAATTTTAGAAAAAAGAATTTCATTTGTTACTTGTCAAACACTGATGCAGAAGACAAATAGAAGTAATAGAAACCTCCTTCTTTGGCAATATGTAACACAATTTCACAACATTATGCTTGTTAAATAATATTCAAACCACTCATAGCCGCTCCTAAGTAGGAATAGTTTACCATTCAATTTGGTAAAGAAAGGATGGCAGTTTCTCAGGTGCCCCACTGGAGGGCTTTCCAGGCAATGTGCTGCTCTGCCTTTCACACACAGAATAATGAAAAGTAAATTTATCTTCAGGTTTCACCATTTATTTGGTTGAGGCGCAGTATCTCTGGTCCACACTGGATTTTTAACAGATGAAATATTTCCTAACCCAAGTAATTTGATTCTGTGCAGATAGTAACCACAGGCAGTGTAATTAATTTCTTTTATATCTCCAACACAGTAAGTGGGTCTTCCTTTTCTATCCAGGAGACAAAACCAGACACAAATCACCATGAAGAGCAAGGTGCAACAAGAAGATTAAGAAATCTTCTGTGATGTTGTAGATCCAAGCTATTCATTGCCTTACAATGAAAGTGAAATGTTAAAAATCAGTTTTTAAACACCATGTCAATTCCCAATACAAGGCGGCCCAAACAGAAAGGGACAGATTCGGTATTTTAACTAATATTTTCCTCCATCGAAACCCTATCAAAAATCTTTTTATGCCATACAACAGATGTTGATATATTTCCGAGCAACTATTTTTCTTAAATGTTACAGTTTTTTAGTGTTAAAATTAAAATGCTTTGATGGTAGTCCCTAGAACTGTGCTTCACATAACTGTCATGGCTGTGCAAGTTAATTCCTTCTCAACTATTCTTCTACAGAATAAGAATACTGTTGGTACTTGATAGAAAATAAGACACTAAAAAAGAATGTTTCACTAAGTGAATTTCTACAAAGGGAACACTAGAAATAAAAAACGAACATCTTTTCTAATAAACAATTACTGGCTTTAATATCTTTGAGTAAAAATATATATATGTCTTTTCCATTTCTATTAGTCATGAAGCATTTACCTAACCATGTATGAGACAAATCTGTGATAGGAGAAGGTAATTAGAAACAAACAGCAGCATGTTTTCATGTGTGAATTCAAAATGATTAGAAAATGTCCCAACAACTGGATCTAAGTGGAAAAAAAGCCACAATTGAGATTTGTTCTTCATATAATGGACCAGGCAACTATTTAATCTGTTTTTAGACTCCAAGTTTAATTATTTTATCACTAAATTGGCTAAATTGACAACTCTATTTTATTACTAGTAGATGCACAGGTTTAAAATACTTCCCTTGGGCCAAGAATATAAGCAGGATACTCTATTACAATAAATAGCTTTTGAAAATAAATCTTTACACTGATACGATGATATAATGTAGTGAATAGGGGCTTTAGAGACAGAACTAGATTCAAAAGCAGCATCTGTGGCAATTAGATGTGCTTTCTTGGGAAAATTACATTAAGAGACTACCACTTCTAATTTCATCTGACTTAAATCCGTCATAACTAGACATCTAAGTTCCTCATCATTATCAAGATTAATTGCCATCTTTATATAACAATAATTTATTAACACTGTGAAATAAAATTCATAGCTATTATTACTACATACATTTAAAAAACATTATTATGTTTCATAATACATCTTTTAATATGTAAATGTATGGATCAGGATATTCAACAGGACAGGTAGAAAACGAATTCTTATACCCAGATATAGATGTGCAGTATTGGTCATTTGAATACTGTGAGTGGCATCACCATCAATAACTCTATTTTCAGTTACTAGTATAGTTCTGAACAAACTTAGTACAATCTACACAACAATTCTATTCCTGTAAATTTTAGTATGCCATAAAATTATGCAAAAAATGTTTTGCTTTATCTATCAAGTATATCATTACAAGTAAGTTTTCCACCTCATGAATTCTCAGCCGAGCACTCAAAGATCATGTGGAATGTGGTGAAAAACTGTCATGGGCAGAACTCACCCACACTTTACAAACTGTCCAGTACCTCTGGCTCAAGAGATTTCTTACAAGTTTTTCACTCCCCTCTTACTCCCTACATCAGCCTCTCCCCATCAATTTTCCTTGTGATGACCAGCATAATCATTTCAAAATTGATAATCAGACTCTGTTCTTTAAGTTAAACCCACCAGAGATTTTTTTTTTATCACATTTAGCATATAATCAAAAGTCTTCTGTAAGACCTTTGGGCCTTAATGATGCTGCCTGTGGCCACTGCTGTTATCTTGTCTCTCCCAGGGTCACTCTTGCTCCAGACACACTGGCCCTGAAAATTAATCAGTGTTATTCCAGCCCCAAGGCTTTGTATTTGCAGTTCTCTCTGTCTGGAACAAGCTTGCCTGTGTCTTTCTGTGGCTCCTTTATCCTACCTGACTTCTTCACCGGGGTGTTAAATAAGCATTTTCCAAAAACTGAGATTTTCTTCACTCTCTCCTCAAATCATTACCCTCCCCATCTCATCAAATGATATACTCAGTTGTTCAAACTAACATCTCTCAGAATTCTCTTCTCATTATCCCAGCAGTTCAGTCTATCTAATCAATGATTAGCAAGTTCTTTTGTCTTTAACTCAGAAACATATGCCAAATTTATCACAGCCACAGCTGCTGATTTAGTCTGAGATTCCATTTTCTTATACCCGCAGCATTCTACAGGATACCTCACTGGTCACACTGCTTCCTTTCTGCCTTCTGTAATTCATTCTCCTCACAGAATTCATCGTGATCTTTACAAAGATAAGTCAGATCACATTGCTCTCCCATTTCAAACCCTCCACTGTCACCTTTCACACTTAGAATAGAACCCAAGTTTTTGGCACAATAACATACATGTGCTTTGATAATCTAGTTCCCTCACCTCATTATTCATTTTTATTCCACTCACTCCCTATGCAGTTGACCTTCTTTCAGATAAAAGAATAAATCACACTCATTCCTACTTTATACTTTTCACTCTATACTAAAACTGTTTTCTTGGAAATTAATACAAACTATATTTCCATGACTGGCTTATTTCTATCCTTTGGATATCAATGTAAAATATGTCCCCAGAGAGACTTTTCTGAACCTAGTTCTGTAGAAGTCCTTATTTACTTCCTATAACAATATTTTGCTTTATTTTCATCATAGAAATAATTGTTATATGACATTGTCTGCCTTAGTTATTTATTAATGCTCCCACCCAGAATGTAAGAGTCATGAAAGCAAGAACCTTGATGGCAATAACCACTATCCAATGCCTTCATGGTCTCCACTCAGAGTGGATGTGAAAGTCATTGTTGAATAATGATGAGTTAGATGAGTAGCTCAGAACTCTAGCAAGATTTCCTGAAGAAAATTACAAAGTCTATGTATTTATTTTTTCAGAGAAAGAAAGAGGCACCGACAATAATGTCTTCACAACACACTCTATTCCAAGTTTCAGCCAACCCAGATCTTAGGCATGTTGAGGTCTCAGAATGCAAATCTAGGACCTTTCCTGTGTGGGTCCTTTTATGTTACCATGGCACTGCCACTTAGTCCAGAAAATTCTTTAAGTTTAGGATCTCAAAGTAGAGTATATACAGTGTCAGAAGACCTGAGTCAGCCTGACAAAATAATTCAAACCACAGAAGAATGTAGATTATCTTCATGAGATATTAGTTTTACAGGAAATTTTTTTTAAATTTTCATATCAAACAGATAAGAATATATAGCAAGTTAGACTACACAATTAACGTGAGTTTTTAAAAAATGTTTAGAGGTGGGAACTAGCAGTTAGCGTAATGGCTATGTCGCTGGACTCCCACATAGTCGACCGCAGTTCACGTCCTGGACCCAGTGGTTTAAAACTCACGCCAGGTGTGTGTGCTTGCATGCCCAAGATCCTGAGAGGAGAATGGAGGAGAAGGAATTGCGGCATGACCATCTCCCCTGGGGGGTGATTTCTGTCTCTATGTCTCTGTCTGTCTGTCTGGCGAGGGCATGCGCCCTATAGCGAAAAACTGTAAAAAAAAAAAATGTTTAGAGGTTTCTGCCATGGAGCATGTGAACTCATCAGAGAGAGAGAAACAGAGACAGGCAATGAGAATGAAAGTGAAAAATCACCTTCCAAGGGGGATAGCCACACCATCATCCCTTCTCCATCCTCCTCCCTTGATCTTGGGCATGCACACACACACACACACACATACATACGATGATTTTCAAGTTACTAGGTCTGGGACCCAAACTGCTATTGGCCATGTGGAAGTCTAGTAACATAACCACTACGCCATTTGCTGGCCCCTTACATGAGCTTTTTTTTTAACATAAAATAAGATTTCTGTGAAACTTTGTGTTTTCAAAAATTGCTTCACACCATGCTTATAAATCCCAAGATTTACGATGTTATTCTCTTTTTTTTAAGAAGCACATTAATACATATCTATACATATATAAAATTTTGTGTGTATGTATGTGTGTGTGTGTGTGTGTGTGTGTGTGTATATATATATATATATATATACACACATATATACATAAAGGAAGTTAAGAAGCAAATGAATGACTTCATGAGCCTCCATTAAGACAAAGAGTAGGGTACAGATTCTACATTTAGGGCCCAACTAGAAAATAGTATCAGAGAAGGTAAGCAACCTTTCCTATGTAGTGGGTCATTTTCAATGTTTTAAATCTTAATATTTGTAGGTTTTTTCTTTATTAAAAATAGCTTCTAATACTGTAGTTTCTGTCAGTAGTAATAAATGTTTAACTATAGTACCAAATACTTAGTGTATATAGAGGTCATACTAGAAAACCAGGATCAAGAGCCATCCCAAATTCTTTAACAAGAAAAGCCAGTGAGCTTATATCTACAAAATCATAAGGAAACTAGAAGTAAGGGTCGTATAAATAATAACGTAATTAAGTCTGATGATGACAACCTGGTAAGTAAGGAATAAAGAGATGTTTAAGAGACATTTAGCTCAGCAGTAAACTATGAGTGTGGCTAAAGTAATGATGACATCTAGGAAAAACCATAATGATAATAACTCTGGTAAACAAACTGATTCTGTAATATCTTAAGTAAATGCAAGTTTTGGCATTGAAAATTATCTCTGTCAATCACTAACTGTGGAATTTTGGCCAAAATATTAACTTCTGTTTCATCATATGAAGGGGGTCCAGAACCCCCAGATCACAAACTGGTATCAGTCTATGTCCTGCTAGGGACTGAGCCTCACAGCAGGAGGTGAATGACAGCTGAGCCTGAGAACCTTCTCTGTATTTACAGCCATTCCCCATTGTTTACATTACCTCTGGAGAGCTGCCCCCTGCCAGATCAGCAACAGCATCAGGTTCTCGTAGGTGCATGAACCCTATCATTATATAACCCTATCATTATATAATATTTCCTTAAATATTACAATGTAAATAATATTAGAGATAAAATGCACAATGAAAAGTAATGCATTTGAATCTTCCTGAAACCATCCCCATGCCCCTAATCCATGGGAAAATTGTCTTCCATGAAACTGGTCCTCTGCCTAAAAGGTCGGGGACCACTGATGTATGATATGAAGATAATCACATCAAACTCTTTAGAATGCTGAGATTACATAAATATTATACTCCAAAGACCTAGCACCTGCCAATCTCTTAGATTGTCGCTATTACAGTTATAGCATAATGTGCTTACTATTACAAAAGTTAAAAACACCCTATTCTAATTTCAGATTTAATATAAAAGAAACCCTGGTTTAATATTAGTCATGAATATTTCATATTTTTGTTAAAGAAATGTTTTAATAAAAGTTGATACCCTCGCTCTGCCTGATATCCAAAATTATAGTCAATGTGTTTAAAAATCTAAACTAATACTTAGTTTGAAAATAATAATGTATTCAAAGATCTTCTTTCCTAGGTAGACTGAATTATCAACAGAATCCCAAATTGTGCCCTGCAGTACTCATTTTAAACTTAATTTAGCACTTATTTTATACTATCGTCTCATTTTCTTTGATTTTTTTTCATGTGTATACCTCTGAGAAATTAGGAAGCTACCTGAAGTCAGGGGCTATTGCATGTGACTGCTTTATATGAATTTTTAGTAACATTTGGTAGAGAAGTTGTTGGCACAGAGAGGATAATATGATGGATTTTAAAGATGCCTGACCATTGTTAATTATAACATTATAAATTTCTTAGCTCCTTTCCTGCTAGAATGTACAAAAATCAATTGAATTATGAATCAAATATCACCTTATGAAGAAAATAGAGAAGTGTTATTATAACCTGCTTAAGAAGAAATGAAATATTTAGGATACAAAGTTTCATGGTTTCTCCAGTCTGCTGTGGTATTAGGGCTAGATGCAGACTAACATTTTAAAAGAGCTTTTTTCTCTACCATCTGGACAGGTTAAGAAATGAAATCACCACCTCAGAAAAAAAATGTCCTCTCAGTGGTTCTTCCAGCACCCCCAAGCTATACTTTCTGTTGGAATTTAGCTAATCTTTTTGAAAAGAATCTCTGATTCTTGGACAAGCAATCACCCTATGGTACACAGGGACAATCCAACTCTCTTCATACGCATGTAAGGACACCTGAATCACAGAGACAGCCCTGCACATAAACTCGGAATAGAGTGGGGTCATTAATGTGGTCTAACATCATGAGCAATTTCATGACGCATAGCTTGAGAATGATCCATGGAACATATCTGTCTGCCCCAATGTGCTCCAGGGCTTGCAGGTCGTCACGAGTGTCCCGATTAGTCAGGGCGTACAGGAAAATTCACTGAATATTTATTTTAAAAACACTTCTTTTTTTTTTCTTTTTTTAAGAAAATTATTTTTACAAATATAATCCTGACATCAGAGTTCTTTCACAAGGTGCTAAGTCTTCTAAATTACATACTTCCAATTACATAATGAATGATAACATTCGTAACAGAAACCATAAGTAGATTGACCACATTATTTGTGGTCCGAACTGGAACACTTTTAAGAGCAAAAATGGAAATTATTAATAATTATGTCAAATAGAAAGAAATTTTGCAGGAATCTTAGGAGAAAAGTAGTTTAAAACAAATATGTACTCATTTAAGATTAGGAGAAAAGTAGTTTAAAACAAATATGTATTCATTTAAACTATGTACTCATTTAAAATATGTACTCATGTAAACTCAAAGATTACAATGAAAACACTGTGTAAAAGGGAAATATTTTAAAAATATTGAAAAGATAGATGTTGAATTGATACACTGCCATCTCATTAAAGTATTTCTAAGGGAGACCAGCAGATGGCATAGCAGTTACATAGCTGGATTTCCACATGGCTGATAATATTTTGAATCCCAGACTGGTTGGCATGAAACTCATGCCAGGTGCCTGTGCCTGCATGTCCAAAATCCCAGGAGGAGAAGGAATTATGGCATGGCCATTGGATTTCTCACTTTCCCTCTTACTGTCTATGTTTCTCTCTCTCTCTCTGGTGAATGCACACGTCATAAGCGAAAAACCTCTTTAAAAAAAAGAATAAAAATCATCTCCAACATCACTATGGTTTAAACACGACAGCTCCATTTTCTATATGAGCAAACTGTGACCAAGAGACAATTGAGAGATGCACTTACAATTTGGCATGTGGATTCGAACTCAGTTCTGCCTGACTCTTAAAGTCAGTGTTCTTTCTACCAAATGTTTATTAGGCTTTTTCATAGACTTACGAATTTTTTTTCTGTTTTTCTGCATTTGTTTTTGAAAGGAATGAGCAATGGCATTCTTCCCTCTTCATAAGTGAAGCTTAAGCTTCACTTCATTTTTCCCTCCTTGCCCTCTTACTTGCCCCGTTTTTCTCTTTTCTTCAGAGCTCCTTCTAAATATTTAATCAAGACGTCAGACCTGGGCTTGTCAGAAACTTTAGCTTTCTAGTGTGGGGTTTCAGAAATTCATCCTCCTCATCACTTACAGGCCTGGTTTTGTCTAAAGGTGATTTGTTCAAATCCCCTTCTTTCTTGTCATATTCATTCAGCATGAGTCATTTCATCCTCCAAAGCAGCTTATGCACAGCATCCCTTTCTGTCATGCATGTCCTTCTTTCCACTTAGCTTAAAAAGTTGCCATCTCACTTTCTGAGCAGCATTAAAATCTGTGAGTTATGCTGCAGACACAAATGATGCAGGAAATTAACCCTATACAAAACACTCAGTGATTATGAGCAGATTGAGAGTTAACTGTGGGAAATTTCCTCCAAAGTATTCTATGAGAAATTAAATAGCTCTATTCTAGATGATAGGCTGGGAAAACCAACCAAGAAAAAGGTGGTATGGTTGTATGCCTCATAGCATTGCTTCCATCCAGGATGTTCAGGTCAGTGATGTTCCACATGTAAGAGAGTGGTCCCATAAGATTATAATGCCCATACCATACAACCTGCACAGTAGCAGTGGGTTGTGTAAGTACAGTGCACTCTATGATGTTTGCACAATGACAAAATCACCTAAGTACTCCATTTCTCAGAACAAAACACACCCTGATCATTAAGCAACACATGTTTATGTAGCTAGGGCAGGTATAAATCCCTCTTGAGTTCTTCTATAGGAAGTCTTGTTCTATTAATAAGAAACAAACAGTCCTCTGATTTTAGTCATTGACTATTATGTTCATATAGACTTTTCTAAAGTCAAATATCCAACAAAGAAAGACTTGACTCCATTCTGCCGACTTCTCTCCATTCCTATTACCATCCCTACTGTGAGCCACTCCCATCTCTCAGTGGTGGCATAGTAACATTTCAGGGTATCCGGGCTTGCTATCTTATGGCTAATTTTCCATTCAGTGATCTTTTAAACATGTTTATCAGATCACTTCACTCCCTTGTATAATACCCTTTAATTACATCCTGGAACATTTGAAATAAAATCTGAAGTCCTTATCCTGGTTTATAAAACCCATCAGGAGATTGTTGGCCCTTCCTATCATCTTCAAGTATTTTCCTCCTTGCCCACTCCAGCCTCCCTGACCTTCTTCTGGAGCCTAGCATGTACCAAGCTGGTTCTGGCCCCAGATCTTTTGAGTTTTCTATTCCTG